>NW_027513641.1:300000-570000 GCF_048772815.1 Callospermophilus lateralis | reverse complement strand
AACTTGAAATTTGAAAAAAAAATCCATTTAGTTTTCGGAAATGAACAGATGCAAAAGTAGAGAAAAATACAAGACTTGGTGGTTCAGCCTGCCTTTGTGGAGAAAACGTGACCATACCATGAGCAAACTCTGCATGTGTATTATATAGGGTTAAACATGAGAGGGATTTATTGTGAGAATGCTTCTTCAAGATGAATAAAAAAGAAGCTGAGGGTAAAAGCAGCCCAATTAGCTTTTATCACCTTACAACTGTAATTTTACTCTACCTCATGGGCCACAGATGTTTGAGCCCAACATTAGAACTAAGGAAATTCCTTGGCCAGCAAAGGAATTTCCCTTTGAATAAGGTGTCACCATACATTGGGGCAATTTTTGACTGGGGCCTTTTGCACAAAGAAATTCCAAAGGGAGATGGCACCTCTGTTTTGGGGGTAGTGAAAACACTCATAATTCATTTGCTGCTCCTAAAAAACCTAGGCAAATTCATATGTAAGACATTAACAGGGCTGGGTATGTGGTTAAGTGGTAACATGCTTGCCTGGCTTGTGCGGGGCGCTGGGTTTGATCCTCAGCACCATATAAAAATAAAATAATGATGTTGTGTCCACTGAAAACTGAAAAATAATAAAAAATTTTCTCTCTCTTTCTTCTCTCTCTCTTTAAAAAAAAGACATTAACAATTATGTACAACAAATTATTTGGTTTATATGTATATTTCAATGAATATCTATTGAGCAACATGTTGCATAAAATATTTAAAGTTACTGTTTTCTTAGTTCTTACTATGTTATTATAGATATTGTATAGAAGATAATACATGGATGTTGATATATAATTATATGTCAATGAGGAAATATATTGACATATATTATCTTCCATACTTTTAGCAGAGAGTAGACATCTCTCTATGTAACTTTTGTTATTTAATATCACTATGAGTGCAAAAAAACATTTTTTTTTATTTCATCAGGGTGTTTGGGGGTATAAAAAGGAAATAATGGCTAGCATTCCTTCTAACTTTTGATAATCTGGATTTCTCTTTCTTCAGTACTGAATTTCTTCTAATGAAGGAAAAGATCCTTGTTTTTATAAATATTTTCAATTTATGTAATAAAGACATATTAGACAAAGTTAAAGAGGTTTTCTATATAGTACATATAGACAGCGTAGTGCAAACTCTTGACCATCTGGAGATTAGCATAGGTCTTGCATTAAAAATTGTAATCACTCCTATAATTCAGAAACCAAAGCTTATTTCTATGACAATTATGTTTTCTTAATCAATAACTGAACTATATTATCAGATTTTTTTTTCAAATTTCAAATTTGTTTCTACAAACTAATTTCTCAAAGATGAAGACATGAACTCACAAAAACACATTCCACAATTATGTGACTCTGAACTGGAAGTGTTGTACTATCTTCTACCATCCTAACCTCTGCTCTAAACTATCAAGGCCAATAAAATCTGGTCATTTTTGTGTTGACAGTATGAGACACCACAAGATATGAGAGAACTCAATACACAGACATAAAGTGAATTTCATAAATCACTGTACTGTAAGAACAACTATAGAAAATAAGATGGGTGACATCATGAAACAGAAGACAGACGTTATTTGTATTGAATTAAATATCACATTATTAGTTATTTATTAGATATGAATTAATGAATTCACTGTTAAATATAAGGAAGATGATTATCTAAAGCTTGTCTCGTTCAAATATTCATATATCTAAACATTTCCCATGGTCTAAAGAGATACTTTCTCTACCATTTATTTGTGCAGAATTCAGTATTTTTTTCCATTCTTTCACTTAGGTTTCTTCCTTCTGTGGATAATTGCCTGCCTATTCTGTTTTTGTTTCAAGTAGGTCCAAACATGTTTTAATACACTTTCTCAGTTACCACTTTTTCTAGAATACTCTTCTCAATCCTTTGAACACTTATGGATTTATTTTCCACCTAAACTTCTGTTTTTTTTTTTTTTGTTACTGTGCCCTTGAAAAGTACATGTCATTACTTCTTGATTACAGGTTTCCTAGTTATTTGCTCTAATTGCTTTTTATTAGAAAATTCTTAGCTCCTATTTTAATAAGGTAAATTTTTCAAGTATTTTAAAAAGTTGCTTTGTTCTCCAATTCTATGCAATTGCCAGGCTTTGTAACTTTATTTTTTTGTGAAGCCTGAAGTTGATTATTATATTCCTATCTCCACCACTAAGTACATATTCAGTAAATATTTGTGATATCATCAAAGATGTTAGTCACATTTCAGCAGTGTATTTTCTAAGAGGTTAGGTTCTTGTAGCCAATATAGAAATTATATTTTTTCACTTATTTTTCCATAATAGAAAAATATATTTTTAAGAATTATGCCTTTGCCCCATTTCTTTTTTTATTGGTTGTTCAAAACATTACAAAGCTCATGACATACCATCTTTCATACATTTGATTCAAGTGGGTTATGAACTCACATTTTTACCCCAAATACAAATTGCAAAATCACATCGGATACACATTCACATTTTTACATAATGTCATATTAGTGACTGTTGTATTCTGCTACCTTTCCTATCCCCTACTATCCCCCCTCCCCTCCCCTCCCATCTTTCCTCTCTACCTCATCTGCTGTTGTTCAATTCTCTCCATTGTCCCCCCCCCCATCATTTCCCCTCACAACCTCTTATATGTAATTTTGTGTAACATTGAGGGTCTCCTTCCATTTCCATAAAATTGCCCCATTTCTTTCAGCAATTCTGTTTTGTGATTTACTGCTTGATTTAGCCCATGATTAAAATAAATTATTTATATATTCTGAAAATATATATATTCTGAAATATATATATTTCAGAATATGAGGCTGCCTTGTACTCAAGGTAATACCCTGATACACCTGGAAACCAGTGGCTCAGGAATGGAGTGGAAATATACAAATCATTTGGAGTCTCCTAGAATAAAGAAACTATTATTTTAACACCTATAATTATATCATGATATTACTTACAACAAAAAAAAGTTGAAAAAAAGCACCTAAATTATTTTCTTAAAAATTATGGGAATATTTTATGTTCTATAGAAAAAAATTGAGAGTATGCAATTAAAATATTCTTGAACAGAAGGTAAATTAGCTATTTAATTGCTTTTACTTATAAACTGAGAACCTACTTTTTCTTCCTATAATCTTAATCAAAATATATTAGAGATATGGATTGATAAAAATCAGTACTCTCATAATATTTATTTTTAGAAACTTACTTTCATTTGTCCCTCCATGAATTTATATTTAACAGTCCTTTAAGACAATGAAACTAAGTGACATTTATCATACTTGCATCATATGAAAGGATTAAGATATAATTTTGCAATTGAGATTCAACAAGTGATTTAAGGTTTTTATTTAATGAACTTAGTGACAGTGTCAAAAATTTTAAAAATAGAGATGAATTTTCAATAAGAACATTTTTTTTTTAATTTGAGAATAAAGAATATGAATGCAATCTGTGACATATATACCTAGGGCAGAATGGTTGCTGGGAAGTTTGGAGAAGAAAGGACAAAGGTCAGATCAGGGCAGAGAAATCTATGCAAGTTATTTTGAAGTCGAGTTCTTTGGCACTTTTGGTTCTTGCAGAAGCTGGAAAACTCTGATTGGCAAGTGGCAGCAGTAAATATGTAAAGCTAATCTTACAGTCGTAGTTTCATAGTTGGCAATTCTGTAGTCAACTGAAGGTAAAAATATTCTTATATGTAGGGCAGGTTGTTCTGCTGGACTGGTTCTCTGAGATTATTTCTGCAGCAGGCAGGATTCTGCTAAGGGAGGGTTTTTCTTTCTTTCTCATGATCCCTGGATTCCACTGGAGGGCGTGTGGATAGGAATGATTCCATTTAAAATAATACATTTTCACAATAAGGAAAGCTTTTTTAAAAAAATTATATCACTCTGATATAATAGGTCATTTTTTTTCAAAATCATAAGGGGAATTTTTTTACTCTTAATAAATATAATGCTACACAATGTAAAAGAAAATCTTACTTCATTTAGTTATCTATTCAGCTCTGTCAAATAAACTACAAAGTGTTATTCCACTTGATTGCATTTTTTTCTGTAATTTTCAGAGTGAGGAATTGAACCCAGGAGCATATCAAATAGGTCCCTGTGCTCTGGTTTCTCCCAATATTGTGTCTATATTCTAAATCTTTATACAAACCATATTTTCTCATTTTAATTCATCTAGATAGTTGTTTCTAAATGAATTTAAATATAAGATCTTTTACTTGAAAATGACCACAGTATGTCAGATTGACAAGAAAATGTAGAACAATAAGAAACAACAAAAATCCCTTTAATTACATATTTTTTCAACAAAGGCATTCAATAAGTTCCCTCATTTTATTTAAAAATATTTTTTTAGCTTTGAAAAATTGATTTTTATTTTCAAAATAAATTTACTAATTTAAGTGGATAAGTAGTTACTTACAAGCTGAATGTTAGTATCACATGAAATTGACACAGAAAACCTGAATTTTTAGAATTTGCACAAGATGCCAATCTAGAGATACTAACAGCCCATGGTGACATCTGGAATATGAGTGTGTGAAGTATCTTCTGAGGCTGGAGAAGACCAAGAACGGGCCACGAAGAGAGCACTCCCATCATCTGGACATCCAGTGGAGATGGAAGTCCCAGGAGGCAGGCCCCACCCCACCCCTCCTCAGTTTACAACTAACAGTGGATCCACTGACTCCAATGCCAAGAAAGACAGTCACAGGGCAGTACCAAGTCCAGGTCCTCTGACCTTCAGCACTGTACTGACCCTGGGGTCCAGCCCAGGGCCTGTGCCCACTGAGCACATGCTACCACTGAGCCATACACTCAACCCATAAGTCACTCACTTTTGATCTT
Source organism: Callospermophilus lateralis (assembly GCF_048772815.1). NCBI lineage: Eukaryota > Metazoa > Chordata > Mammalia > Rodentia > Sciuridae > Callospermophilus > Callospermophilus lateralis. The sequence continues at coordinate 565,094 of NW_027513641.1, read as the reverse complement.
GTAAATCAGTAGCTCTACTTCTTTCTCATTTTCCAGCTATTCAAAGAGAAAAGGCAAGTCCACACCTTTGTCTGGTACTCCCCAAACCTACTGAGTTCATTCATAAATGACAGAGAGCCTGATGAAGCCCATTTCTCAAGAGGTGGCTTCCAAACTGAATGTGGTAGAAACCCTTACAGAAAGGAATCACCTCCCACCAGGAATCCTCTGAGTTGGCCAGTCCATTCACTGGCAACTCAAAGGCTTAGCACTTCACAAGATAATCCCAGGGAATCTTTGCAAGAAATACTATCTGGAAGATAGTTGTATCTGTGTTTTAACTTGTAAGTCTTACAGGCCAGAATTACCTAGAGCAATACATAGACTATTCCAAAGTCCTTCCATCCAAAATAAAATGAAAATCAAATTTAAGGTGCCCAGCACTGGTCAGGTTGCTGACAGGGACAGTTTACCTGCAACAGAGGCTCATGACCCTCTTTATCTGAAATAAGCATGTCGGTCTCTCAGATCCGTCCAGTTGCTTGACAAACAGGGAGCTGTGTTTAATTAAGTTCTGATACAGCCATATCAATCGTTTTGCATCTTTGCTTTGTTTGTAAAAAAACACAAGCTGCCTTACCAGGAGGGTAAGATTGGGGACACCAGTGATGGAGAAAGTGCCACCAGACTGTGCCGAGTGTGCGCAGTGATCGAACACACTTCTCTGGAGGGAATATTGCTGTTTTCTGTCTCTGTAGCCTCGAATAAATGACTGAATAATTATTGCATTTTTTAATCTTCGACTTTCTTCCTCTCTTTTCCTTCTTTCTTCCTGAGTGCGATGTGAAAGAGAAGCCTTTTCTTCCTTCCTGCTCGGCCGCTGAGCGACACCTTGGGCCTCGTTTTGAAGTCCCCTTGGAAGCTGAACATCTTCCCCGCCTATCCCATCTGCGCGGCCCGGGGGGCGCGGGCGGCCTCGGGCGGGTCCGGCGCTCCAGGCGGTGTCTGCGCTCCGCACCCAGCTGGCGGGCGCGTGGGCGGCAAAGGGGCGGGCGGCCCCCGGGCTCCTGACTGGTCCACGCCCGCCGCCGGGCCGAGCAAGGGGCGCCGCCGCAGCGCTGACCCCGCGCCTGCACCGCCGCTGCCGCCAGGACAGAAGATGGCGGCCGCTGCGCTGCCATGCGCTGCCCCGCTAAAAAAATAAAATTTTAAATGGCCCTAAAATTGATCAGGCATTTGCATTATTCCCTGTGGTCAAACTTATAAGCTTATAAAATAAACAAAGCATTCTCCAGTTTGAAAAAATTTTACTCTTTATATACCTAGGGTTCTCTACTGTCCCTTAGTTTTTCTTTTATTTGGTTGTTAATATCCTATATTTTTTTCCTTTCACACTATGTTTAGTTCATATATATTCTTTTAATATCATGCCATCTCTTTCAGTTCTCTTGGAAATGTAAGCTTTTTTTATGATTTCTGTTCTTACGTTGATTTTCTTTTTCTTTCTTTTTTTTTTTTGGTGTGGATCTTATTGTTGGAAGTTGCTTTGTAGTTAGGTTGGCAAGTTTATAAAGCAGCTGAAGTTGTCATCTAGGTACTGAAGAAAGTATCACCATTTTGAAAAAAAATCTTTAATTTTCAATATTGGTTATACACTTATACAATAAAGCATTAAAAATCTGAATCTTTTTCTTCAGAGTTTGAAAATTAAACTTTTGTTATTAAAAACTTTAGAGATTCAATTGCTTGAGTCTCTTCTGTTTCAGAGATGGGAATCTGGACGTTGAAAAGCAAAGAGACTTAGCAATAATAATCAGTGGTCAGTTCAGAAACTAAAATCTGATTTCTCTATCTAAATCTGTCTTTAAAACAGGCTATGGACTGGCTATTGTTGCTTGAATCACTTAACAGCAATTGTGCTATATTTTCTATCCTACTCTGTGGCAAAAAAATCAGTTATCTTGACATAATTAATTAATAGCTTTTAAAATAATAATCATAGAAAAGGAAGGAAACACTTCTTAGTTATATGAAAACATGAGCATAGACTTGTTGGCTTTTCCGTTTCTTTTTGATTATTTAACAAATACAAAACTTATATCTGATTCTTTTTCCTATCTTTTCATTAGAAACAATAGATTTTTTACTATGAAAGAAAAACCAAATTTAACTGAACAAAAGCAAAAATGTTCTATAACAGAACCCACTTGTCTACATCATGAAATGATGTGGGCTTTCTTTTATTTGGATACTTATGTTCATGAATAACTCCAGCCTAATTGATTTCTCTCATAATTGTGATTTTATGTTGTTAAAAAATACCTTTAAAAGAATTTTATTGCCAGGGTGGTGTGAAGAATTAAGTACTAGGTGCATAAATGAAGTGGCATTGAAGGATTTGTTGACAGAATAGATTTAAAGAGCTTTCTATGCTCTTGAGGAAGGCTTACAATGTGTACAAGATAGCTCTCATGTTTTTAAGTGTTCCTTTATTTTTAAAAGATGATATTAATGGACATTGTTCTGCTATTCTTCTTCCAGGTGATAGAAGACACATGATAAGATGTAAAATTGAAAATTAAACTCTTCAATTAAAGGTGATATCTTCTAGTTGAGGACTGCATTATTGTGTTCAACTCAGTCTTTGTATGCATGGTTACTCTTTTAGAATTTTTCTGCTATCTAACTTCCCTTCTCCTCAATATATGGAAATGTACACAAGAACACTTCCTCAGAGGTTGCAGTCATAGAATTTTTGATTAACTGAAAACTGACAAAAATGTATAATGTATGTGTGTGTGTGTATGCACATATATATGTTTATATAGTAACACTTATAAACTATGTATTCTATTGAAAATAAATGAAGGCAAATAGACTTAGGGAATGATTGCAAGGGGAAGAGGATATGAGTTTTTTTTTTAATTTTATTAAATAGAGTCTAAGTTATATTTAGTGTATATTATCCAGAATAATTATAGGTACAGGCAGATTCTGCTCTGTGTTATGAGTTCAAGAGCAATGGCCATTGATATAGTCTTCTGTATTGCATGCATAAAGTGCATTAGGTTGAACAGTGATGTGTTTGAATTTCATTGTGTGAGAAGGTATATGTGATCTTTGATGTCTTGAGTCATTAAAGACTTAACATACAGAAGAAGTACAACAAAATGGTAGATGCTTTGTAATGGGGATGGAAAATAGAAACAACTATAGTCACTGAGATGAATCAAGAAAGTTCAGCCATAACTATTAGTGTGTGGAAGGATAATATTTGAAGGAGGAAGAAGTCCTTGGCTAAATTTTCAAGGACTTCGGGACTTGAGTGTGCCACGAGATGTTGTTGATATCAACCACAGAATCACGGTGACAAATTGGATTTCAGGGAAGTGGGATCTTGGGCATTTCTCATTTTTCTGTAGACAAAAATGAATTATACTCTTTTGTTTTATTAAAAAGTACTCATTTCTTTCTCATTCCCTTTTACATTTTGAGAAAAGTTTAACCTTTTCATTTTCTATATTCTAATATTTATTTTTTTTCTGATTATATAATGAAATTAAATATTTCTAGGTCACATTAATTGGTCAATATATTCTCAGTTTTCAATGTTTCTTTGTTATTTTGTAAAAGGGAAAGACATCAAAGACAAATAAAACTGGACACTAGTTAAAGTGGTTAGGGCAGATTTTTAGTCAATAATATACTAGTGAAATTGGGAAGAGTCCTAGTATTAACTACTCTTAACTTTTATTTGTTTAATTGTGATTGGCATTTTAGAGAGAGGATGAGGGAAGAGAAAAGAGGTTTGCCAGGGATCAGTAGAGTAGAGTTTCAGTAGAGTCAGGAAAGTAAAAATCTTCAAGATGGAGAGGGAAGTTAAATCCATGTGAAATGCATCCCTGTTTGTTAACTGGACATATTGAAATAAGGTAACCATCTCCCCATAGAAACTGGGAGATAAGAACCTCACCTGCAGATGTTGGTTGCAATAAATAGTAAATTCTTTTGGCACCTTGAGCTTTCTCAGGCCAGCATTTCCTGGGAGCTCTGGTCATCCTGGGGATGTAGCCTTCAACTATATTATGGTTTCTTTAAGCCTTTAAAAACAAGGATAAGAAGTATGTATGAAGTCTCATGGGAATCTGGGTTAGTGTTTGGTCAAGGAAAAAACTCTTCATCAGTGCTTTATAAAATGTCTTGGGGAGGACATTGTTAGGGATAATACCAAAGCATATTTGAACAAATCAGTTTTAAATTGTAGCTTGTCAGGGCTATAAAGCCCAATTTGATGAAACACTGGTCTTGGTATTATTCCTCAAATAATTCAATTTGTCCTCTGTCTCCCCTTTGCACCCCACCCCCACACACACATACACACATACGCCAACACCAGGATTGATTCTTTTCTCTGTACTGTCTTGACACAATCCTGCTTAATTCATGGAAGATTTGACCAAAATTCTATGTTTATAGATCAGATGAATCAACATAAGCAATGAAATTTGACTAGGATGATCTTATCTAATATCCTGCTGGCAGCATATAGAGTGCAAGAGCTACTGGTCATAATCAATTCTTTATGCACATTTCAATCTACCTTCTTCTTTGTGCTAAGGACTGAGGCCCTAAGGGAGACGTCATTTTTATGAAAATTATTTGTACTGAGAAAATTGAAACTGTTGCAGAGTTAATTAAAAATATAAAAATAAAAAGTAAAGGGATAAACATACCAGTGCAGATCTGACGTACATGAAACTTTTTCATTTGTGACTTGTTTGTTCTTTTTTCTAGGGTTCTACCAGTGCCTAACTCCCTTTGCTCCTCACTAGCACCACTAATACTTCAGAAATATCCTCTTCCATTTTTTCACTCCATTGGAAATCAGCCAATATACTGCTGGACTATTTCTCCTAAAGGACTTTTACAATTTTGAGCTTTAAAACAATTTTGTCATGCAAAGTAATTTTATCTTAGGCTTTAAAACAAATCAAATTGGATCATGGGTAATCTGCATTGTCTATGGAGGCAAATGTGTCTTTACTATAGCTAACAATAGATGAATTATTTTCTCTAAGCTTGTTTGCTCTTTCAATACATATTTTGAATTTTCCTATTCTGAAAAATTTCATATGCTGCAGTTTCATCGGTTGCAATATTTTGTCTCCCAAAGACTTAGTAAAGAAAAATTTGTAGTTACCTGTCCAAAGAGCCAATTTAAAGCTCTACATGTTTTTAATTTAAGGTCAGCAAACAAAAGGAAAAGCATATAGTCACAAGGAAACATGCATCAATGGCATGCAGTCATTTGTCCTATATTATTGAATTCTGTATCAACAAATTCAGGATCACATAACATATTTCTATTTATTTAATTTTTTCCTCAAGGGGTTAAAGCTGCACAGATATCTTTTTTTCTCTTAAAATTACCAATTAATATCAACAATTGTAATTTCACATAAACTTGACTTAGCTTAAACAGAAATACTCAGAATAATGAGCTTTGTTTTCTGAGCACTTCACAACCTGAAATTCATGAAGCAAATCTGAAGATATCCAAACAGGGTTTAAGAAATCAGTATTGCACCAAGCACATTCACAAGCTCCCAAGGTATGTTAAAGGTGAAAACAGAATTATTATGGGAAGATAAAATTTCCTTTAAAAAACACACACAACACCTGTGTTGTATTTTTTATTTTTATTTTTATTTGCTAAGGACAATCCTTACATGAGTTATTCCTCTAACATAAGAATTGGAACAATAAAAAAAGAAATTGGAATGAAATTCTTTAATTTTAGGGCAATATTAAACATTTAACAAAGCAGCAGAAAAGTGTAATTTATCTAATAAAATTCAGGCACAGCATGTATCTTATTACTAAGAAAAATTAGTTTCCTCAATTCAATATTCTTGCCTTATTACAGTCAGTGTAGTATAAGGATAACTTTGGAATACAGTTGTAATAATGAGGACCCATGTGAATTTTGAAACCAAGAAGTCTAATGCTGACCAGATGTTTTATTGAATTAGAAAATTTTATACCTACAAAGATTCTTTGAGATCATCATGAATTTTCAGGATGAGGAATCTTAAGTAACATTGTTGTTAATTTTAAAAACATATACCAACTCTATCAGTCAGGGACCTCCAGAGAAACAGAACCAATAGTATATACCCAGATATGAAAGAAGATAATTATATGGAAAATACTTCAAGTAATTATAGAGGTCAAGTAATTCCATCATTTTCTATCTTCAAGCTGAAGATCCAGGAAAGCTGTGAGTCTAATTCTGTCCAAGTCTGAAGGTCTATAAATCAGGGGACCATTCTTAAAAAGCCAGAAAGCATAAGACTTGAGAACCAGGAGCTCTGATGTCCAAGATTCCCAAATTTGTCCTATCCAGAGTCTCAATAGTTTAAATGATATATTAGTCACTGTAACCAATATACTTGATGTAAACAACTTAACCAAGGAAAGATTTCTTTTGGCTTGCAATTTCAGAGGTTTCAGTCCATTATTGGCTGGCTCCTTAGTTTTGGACAAAACATCATGCAGAAAGACATGGCAGAGAAAGCTGTTCACCTCATGGCAACCAGGAAACAGGGGCTATGAACAAGATAGGAACTTCAAGGGCACATCCCCAGTTATCTTCTACTTCAACCGTGCCCTAGCTGCCTATAGTTTGAAGATACTATTCTGCTATATTCTATTTTCTCTTGTTCTTCCCAGTAGTCATTAGGCTTTAAATAGATTAACCCATTGATGAGTTTAGAGGCCTCATGATCCAATCACTTTTCTGAAGGCCCACATCTGGGTATTACTATATTACAGACTAAGCCTTTGATACAGTAATTTTTGGGGAAACTCTGGATCCAAACCATACCAGATAATGGCTGCCCATTGTCAAATTTAAGAAATTTAACTTTGATACTCTGCTATTATTTAAGTAAAAGATCAGAGTTATCCACTTCTAAAGTAAAATACTTGGTAGAAAAATTAAATACCATATCTTATATCAAATTATTTTGTCAAAGATCTTTAGTTTCCTTTCATCTGAAACATTCTCTGAGTATCTCTTCGTATTTTGGTATTTGACATTTTTGAATTTTACCTAAGTATTTTGTAAGGATGTCCTTCAGTTTGGGTTTATCTGGTGTTTCTTCATGAACAGATTCGGATTGAGCATTTTTGAAAGGGAATTGCAAATAAGAGAGGTTCTGTCCTACTCAGTACCTCATATCCATAGGCACAGAATGCTGGTGTCTTAAAATTTAAGAATGCAAATTTTACTACTGAGATAAAATATGTCAGTTGTCTTCAGTGTAAAGTTACCATATTATTCTTTAAAATTAATAAATATTCTTTGGAATATTGGATATAAATGTTACTAGCTCAGATTCTCATAAATATTTTGAAATCATATAAATATCTTGTTATTCTTCAAAATTTCCCTTACTAATTTCAGCATCTATTAATGGCTGAAGCTTGGATCAATGATGATTAACACAGTTGTCAGAAATTGGACTTATTTTTCAAGTATATTACTCTTTTGACTTTTATTAGTTAATTTTTACTGATAGGAAGATCTTCCAACTATTATCTATCCATTTTTATTTATATGTGTGGATCCTTAAATTATTTTATTGAACAATTGTAATTGTTACTGTTATTTATTTATTTTACCTTTTTATTGTTTAATTTGTTTTAATTAGTTATACATGACAGTAGAATGAATTTATGCACTCTGACATATCATACATAGATGGGATATCATTTCTCATTTTTCTGAGTGTACATGTTGCAGAATCATATTGGTCAGGAGGGCACATATATACATAAAATAATAATGTCTTTTTCATTCTACTATATTTCCTATCGCCACATCCCCTTACCTCCCCTCTCTTTACTTCCCTCTACCTAATCTAAGATAACAGTATTCTTCTTTATTGGCTCCCCAAACCTTATTGTGAATTAGCATCTGCAAATTAGAGAAAAAAAAATTTGGCTTTTGGTTTTTTGGGATTGGCTTATTTTGCTTAGCATGATATTCTCCAACCCCATCCATTTACCAGCAGATGCCATAATTTCATTCTTCTTTAAAGCTGAGTAATATTCCATTGAATATATATACCACATTTTCTTTATCCATTTATCTATTGAAAAAAACTTAGGTTGGTTTCATCTTTTAGCTATTGTGAATTGAGCTGCTATAAACATTAATGTGGCTGCATTACTGCAGTATGCTGATTTTAAGTCTTATGGGTATAAAACAAGGAGTTGAATAGCTGGGTCAAATGGTGGTTCCATTCCATGTTTTCCGAGGAATCTGCATACTGCTTTCCATAATGTTTGCACCAACTTGCAGTCCCATTAACAATGTATTAGTGTACCTTTTTGCCCACATCCTAACCAAAATTTATTGTTGCCTGTATTCTTGATTGCCATTCTGACAGGAGTGAGATGAAATCTTCGTGTAGTTTTGATTTGCGTTTCTCCAATGGCTAGAGATATTGAACACTTTTTCATATATTTGTTGATCAATTGTATTTCTTCTGTGAAGTGTCAGTTCTATACCTTAGCCCATTTATTATTGGGTTATTTTTATGGTGTTAATTTTTTGAGTTCTTTATATATCCTAGAGATTAATGGTTTATCTGAAGTGCATGTGGTAAGGATTTTCTCCCAATCTGCAGGCTCTTTCCTCACATTATTGATTGTTTCCTTTGCTGAGAAGAAGCTTTTTTATTTGAATCCATACTATTTATTGATTTTTTTAAATTTTCCTTCTTGTACTTTAGGATTCTTATTGTTATTTATTTTGGGTCTCAAATTGCTCTAGATCTTACCAGTTTGAGCCCCTTCAGGTTGATTCTTGTTTTATAACTAGTTTTCACTGATTTTTAAAAACTCGTTCTTATTTATTTGTACATCAGAATATTCCAGAATTAATTTTTAATTGTTTCTCTAGATTCAGGCATTTCTTCATTTTCCATTTTGTAGATATTAATATTTAGACACCAAGATCTGGGTTCTATGGGCTCAGTGCTCCCGAGTTTATATTGCTTTTAAGCCCACTTAAATGATGGAGCTTGGAAATTACATGCACATATATAAACACATTGTTTCTAAGTCTGATATCCTAGGTGTTCTAAATTGCCAATTGTAACTTGGAATATAGTTCAACACATGATTTATTCTCTTTTCCACTTTCCACATTATAGCTTCCTTCGCTAATGGTGACAGAGCTGGTTCTCATGATTCACAATGTTTTCAATTTATTGATTTTAAATTTAAAGAAAGGCTATGGATATATACAGCTCACTTGGTAGTGTACTTGCCTCAGATGCCCAAGGCCCTGGTTCTGATCAACAGCAACACACACACACACACACACACACACACACTCACAGAATAAAAATAAATAAATAAATTTAAAGAAAAATATAGTTACAGAATTAGTAGCTTAGGTTCCCATAAAGAGGAAACTTAATAATGAATTTTTTTTTTTTATCCAAATTCTCATAGTTAAAATAATAAGTTCAATATATATTCAGGCTAGTTTTTTCCTTCCCATCTTCTTTTCAGTGATATTATGTTATACATTTAAAATGCAGTTGGGTTAGCTTTCTCAAGTTTTTATTTTTATTTTTAGGTTTTTCTCCCAAATTTAAAAAAGAAACTGTTCTCATTTTTGAGTACTTGCAACAATAGCGACTTTTCAAAATTACAGTTTACAGAAAAATTTAAATGTAGATGTGTGCCATTCCCTCCATAAAACGTTCTTTCTATAGGTTTATTCTCAGTTATGCTATGTGAGTAATTAGTTGTTTTTTTAACGTTAAATTTGTCCTTCTGATGTTTCAACTTTTACCTTTCAAGACGTGAACTCAATTTTCCTGATACATTCAATTTTCTTCCACAAAAATAGATTATTTCAATGAATTGAAGGATTCTGTTTTTATTATTATGTACAAAATTACACATTTTTGGGATGACAAGAACAGGATGAAGTTGGATAAATTATTTCATTTTTATTAATTTTACAAGATTCTTAGATTTTCCAGAATACATTTTAAAAATAGGATTGTTATCAATTTTTAAACTTGAATGTATGTATGAAATCATTTTGTAATCTGCTTGTAGTCAATAACCAGAATTTTTAAAAATAATTGCTAGAATATAGTTTGATTCTTACAAACACATGATGCTCATCATCAAATAAAAAGAATATAATCATATACAAAAATTATTATTATATTCTTGAATTACATGAAGAAGGACATGGTAGTTTTGACATTTTGTATTTGTCATCCAGCTAAAAATTCCTTGCAAATAAAGATATTCATAAGATATAACGGTATTATTAACACGGTATTTAAATATGTCATTTATATTTTGTAGTATTTAATTTATATCTTAGTATACAGGGTTGTCCCTAAAATGCAGAAGTAACTCAAAGCTGCACTGTTATTGAATCTTCAGGAGATTTTTTACTTTAATTTCTTAATGCACATTTACAAGAATGGTAAAATTACTTGAGTCCCCAGTTGAGTTTTATTAGTGAAAGCACTCAGGTCAGCTCTTGACATTTTTTCTTAATTAAGAAACACAAAATAAGGCATGTGAGCAATATGTACCCAAGAAAAGGTACATTCTGCCCTGGTCATGAAAGCTTTAGTGACATTTTAAATAGAAAGTTTGAAGAAATCTTGTCCACTTTATAGTAATTTAGTAAGCTGAAGTAAGATTGATCTATTCTGCAACAACAACAAAAAAAATTCTAGACCATAGTAAAAATAAAAGGAGTTAATAATAGATGCAATACTACAAGAACATGTGGTTTGGTGAAAAGAAAATGCTAAAATTAAATTGTTAGAAACACAATGTTTTACCTAGTTCTCCAGTATGTCTTCTGTGTGCACACTACAAATTCTTTAAGACTATTGGAGTAATCCACCTGATTGGATCCTTGACTTAGATCTTTACCAGTGAATATGTATCTTGCTTCATTTCAGTGTACAATAATTCCTTCCTTCTTTCTCTCTTGCAGCAATTTTTGTAGCACCAATTTTATATGTACATAACTGTGTTAAATAGAATGTTTGGTCACCAAAGAGTGCTAGTTTTTTTTCAAAACAGGACCATTTCTTTCCAGCAGTAAAGGAAGTGAGCATGGAGTCCAGGGCTACCAGGTTTTTCTAGAGCAAGTCAAGGACTTGACATTGTCGACCACTTATTGGCCAGTACTCTGCTAATGTGGGTCTTCTTGCTTTCCATGTCTTTTTTAAATTTATTAAATACAGGTAAACACTCAAACTGGTTAGTTTTTTAGCTGGGAGGAAAAATACATTTAATAAAAGCTCATCATAAAAGGTCATTTTGATATTTTTCATTTTCAATGAATAATATAAGCAAGTAATGATTTGGCAGAATTGAAAAGCTTTCTGAAACCCATAGTTAGTGAAAAATTAAATGCAGCTGCTCCAGGGCACATCTTTATGAAAACAATTAACAAGATTATTTCCCCTAGAATTAAATTTTACCATTTAATGAAAAATAATTAATGCAGATTAAATAAACCAAAATATAATAGTGTTTACTTGATTATTACTCTTAAAAGTGGTTTTAGAATTTAAATAGAAATACCTTGAGTCAGGAAAATTTGAATCTCAGAGGAACATTTTGGGAAGTGTTACTCTGAAAGCTGATTTTAAATCATTTCAGTTCATGAAGTGCACTTTGATCATTTACATGGAACCCTTATCCCAAGAAAATCCAATATTTAAAGCAGTATTAAGAGAGAAATAAAATGAAAGGTAATAACATTACTCTACTTGAAACAGATTATCAGTTAGCTCTTGGAACATACTGAAAACAGTACTCATTCCGAATCTTTTCTTTCTTTTTCCCCCATGGATCTATTATATTAGCAGTTGCACTGTACATGCAGGTTTTTAAAAAATGATTGCCCCCAGTGCCAAATTATTTTCCTGGTGGTGGTTCAGATTGAGTGAAAGCAGAATAATCCCTTCTGGACCCAAGAGAACTCATAGGACACATTGTGATTAGGAGTTTCAATTCATTCTATTAATGCTCTCTCTTTTTTTCTTCCCCCTTTTTCCTTCTTTCATTCACAACAAATCAGAAAGTTCTATTTCATGAAATTCTTTGTAGGATGTGTATTTAGAAAAACCATTGGACAATTCAGATTTCAATCCAAGATTGAAGTCTTCTTATTTCTTTATACTCTACTTTGTCACTACTTTTTTCTTTAAAGTATTTTTTTCTTTAATGAATTTTAAGAATATTTATGAGACCTAATTGAAATAACATATATCATTTTCTCCAGCATGATCTTATAAAATAATTAGATTAATTTCTTTTTTCTTCACATACCAAAAAGCTCTTGTAAATATATCACAAATATTACCAAGTTTCTTTGAGTTTTAAAGACTTTTTATATTCACTTGAAAATATGTAATGCATGTAATGACATTTTGATCATAGATGCACATACGAACAATTTTTATAAGACCAGGGACAAGGATTCATAACATTATAATGTAGCTGAAAAATCCCCATTATCTAGTGACATAATTATCACAGGGTCATAGGGCAACACATTACTCACAAGTTTATGGTGATGCTAGTGCAAAGAGCACTGCAGTGTGTCTAGTTCTATAAAAGTATTACAGTTTACTTATGTACAGCATATAATACTTAATACTAATAAGAGATAATCAACAACGTTAATAGTTTTTCTGTTAACTATAGTTTACTCTTTCATCATTATTTTAAAATATGCTCCTAATTATTAGAAAAAAAGTTTCTTGTGAAGCAGTATGGTGTGTTAACACTGACAGAAGCCTCATCTCTCTCAACCACATCTCCTGATTACATCAAGACCCCACATCAAAGGGTTGACCTATATATTATCTTCATGTGTAAAAGTACACCTGATGTGTTCACAATGCTGAAGTCTCCTAATGATGCATTTTACAGAAGATATCCTGGTTGTAAACAATACACAGCTACAAATACACACACACACACACACACACACACACACACACTATTATGTTGTTATTTATAAGATAATATAAATATATCATTTTTCTCTTTTTTGGAGGACTCATATATTTTTTTGCTTCCATATCTGTAGGAAAACAGCCTGATATCTACAGTGTCTGAGAGGAGTCAGTCTGCCCTGTGCCAGGCTTTCTGTAAGCAACTTAGTTTCCAATGAAGCACTATAATGAAACCCAGAGAATTCATATACTTTTTTTCAACTTATATATATTTTTCAACTATACAATATACTCCACTTGTCTCCTCATAAGTGTAAAATGATTTTAACCATGCCTTTTTTGAAAATTTTGCCACAATTTATAGTCTTTAGAATTTTAACATTCACTTAATGTTCCTTTCTTTAGATCTCTTTTGTCATTTAATCTCACCTGTGGCAATGACCTTGAGCAATTCTTTCTATATCTTTTTCCACTTTTGTAATGCTAAGATTAGAAAATTCTCTTTATCCCTAAAGATATCTAAGTATATCAAATTTAAAAATGTTAAAAGAGGAATGTTGAACAAAAATGTTAAATGAAAATCCATCCAATTTTTATAAAAATTGAAACTGTCATATATGTAGAAATCTTATAACAGATATGAGTTATAAGGTGAAAATCTAAAGTGAAAACATAAATGTACTCACCTGGGTTATGGACTTGGAGTTATGTTTTCAAGTCAAGGCTGTGTGCCTTATGTTATACTCTCAGGAATGAGAATATTATTCTAGAAATTTTCTACCATCCACCAATAGATCTGCAAAATTTCAAACATATTTTAAATATATACAATGAAAGACAGTGATAACATGGTAACTCAGTATACACTAGTGACTATAATAATTAGTTTGGGAAAAAATTGAAGCAAAATGATGGGACGGAGAACTGGTATTTTTCTATTAACTATTACTGAGATCTCATTTATTAAGTAAAATGTTGTTATCACCATTAAAAATAACCAAGTATTCAATCAATTCTGATTTTGAAAGTAAAAGATTAATTCTTTAAAAATCACTCTTTTATTCATTAATTTCTTCTTTAAATATTGGGGCATTAGTGTAAATGAACTATCTCCTTATGAATAATAGAGACATAACTTTACTCCACAAGTCACAATTTCCATCTGGCTTGTCTTTGAAGAACACTGATGAGATTAAGGTAACCAAGCTCACACTTTACAGTTCATCTTCAATAGACTGTTTATATGTTTGGCTACTTTCTTCATGCATACTATTTCTAGAATCTACCTTTCATAATGATTATTTACATTCTCAATCAGGTTCAAATCAGTCTGAAAATATAATTTCATTATTCTTATTTCTTCTTGATTCAATCACTCTTATGCAATGCTGTGAGATCATTATTAACTAGACCATTGACATAATGAAATTTAAGTTTTTTAGGTCAAGATTCAAATGTTGAAAAAGTCTGAATTTTATCATCAAGTTCAGACTGCTGAAGCAGAAGGAAACATGGACATTTAAGATGAGACTGTTGAAGTCACCTTTAGTTTTGATTGCAGCTATGTAAGAGAAATTTGGTACTAGTCATAGGATGAGGATGTCACTCTCTAATCTTTACTATGACTCTTAGTTCATTTAGTGTTGTTATAACAAAATACCAAAGATTGAATATTTTATAAAGGGTGTCTGGTGACGCCCTCATTATGGTTACATGTGAATTGTCACATGGTGAGAGTGAATAAGGAAGTTATCCTGACATAAGAACTATTCTCACTGTTTCCTTTGATCATTGTTGAAATACATATTTTTTTAGAACAGCTGTGTTTGAAATATTAGGTAAATTTTTCCTGATGTCTAAAGTTGAATCAAAGTTTGTGAATGTAAATATGTATCAAATGTAAAACAAAAGAACTAGAAAGTTGAACAAGATGAATTTTGAAAAATTCTAATGTCGAAGGCATATTTTTACTAGGATTGATCCCTGAATTGAAGGTAATGTGTAGAATGTGAATGTTCACTCAGTTAATAACATGTTATTTATTTAATTAGGTACCATGCAATCTTAATACTGATACAATAAATTCTACCTTAATTCTTTGGAAAGAAAATATAGGCATGCTGTTTTCATTTTAATTCAAAAGTTATTACCTACATCTTAAATTCTGAACCAAGAAAGTACTTGGTGTTGGTATTTTTTGTTTGCTTTTGAAAGATCACATGTGGGGTGTGTGTGTGTGTGAGTGTGTGTGTGTGTGTATTCTTAAAATTTATATTGTATCACTTGAAATAAATAATACTTATAAATCATCAAAACTTACAGGTAAATTCCAAATTTTTAAAGTGTCATTAAATACAAAGAAGCAACGGTTGTTTTTATTTTAAGAGTTAATTCTCCCAGACTTCTCTCTCTGCTTATTTATTATATAGTGCTAATGAAGCATGCTTCTCAATCCAGAAAGCACTCCTTAAAATCTCAGCTGTGTCTTTCCTAGCTTTGTGACTTTGAGCATATGACAGCTGCTCAGAGGCTCAATTTGCTGAGCAATGTGATGGGAAATATAATTGTATGACTATGTTTACACATATATTCCCAATTGTTCTATAAATTAACACATATAAAATTCTTAAATGTCTATATTGTACATTGATTCATTGTCATTACATTGAGGCTTTTTAATAATTTTACATATGAAAAATTTAAATAATGATGTAATTTAAGTATATATTTATTTTATAGTAGAGATATAACATTATAATTTTAATCATATTTCCATATAATCATATTTTTAAATATCACAATCTTTTTAGTTGTATGAATATTCTATATTTTAGTGTTTGTATTATTGCAATAACTTTGAAATTAAAAAAAAATATTTTTTTTGAGATCATAGTTCTGGAGGTTGAAGGTACAAGAGCACTTGGCAGGCATTGGCTTGGTCTCTGGTGAGAGCTTATTTCTGCTTAAATTCTTGGTAGAAAGCCAAGAAACAAATGGGAACAGAAAATGGAAAATAAGGGGCAACCCTGATTTACAATAACCCATTATTCTGGAAACAAATCCAGGTATTCAAAATAAGAAAAGGCATTAATACAGTCATGAGGGCTATGTCCCCTTGACATAAATACTCCTATTAGCCCTCAATTCTCAATATTGATACACTGAAGAATTTATGTTCCAAAACACAAATTTTGAGGATAAATATTCCAACCATAACAATGCATATGTACAAGCAAATAAAAAGTTTAGATAAGTTTCCTCTTATTTCTGTGTGCCACAGCCCCAGTACTACTCAGAGCATTATGGGATCAAGATTATTCCAGGGATCCCTCAACACTTGTCTCCATCATTCTGTGTTCAGGGTCCATTATCACGGTCTGTTCATTATAAGCCAGTCTCATTCCTCTTCCTCATTTTCTTACTTAGGTGTTGGAAATATGAAAGCCCCACAGAACTAATGATTTGTGCATTTACATTCTCTATGTATATGCCCAAGTAATTAGACTTTACAGAAATTATTTCAAAACAGCATAATATTTTAATTTTAAATTTATTTTAAGTCATGGACATCAAGTAATCTCTCTAGACTACCTGAACAATGTTCTGCTTACCCACTAGCATTACTTTCGTGTTCTAGGGGTTTTGGGGGTCTCCTCTCTTTTGTACAACTCTTCCATTATCTTTTCCAGACTCATCTGAAGTTAAGGCCTTGCACTGATCTCTGCTGTGATGAAATGGAATATATAGAAAACACCTCATCTTACAGTCCATGAATCTACGCAGTGACCTGAATCGTTGTCCCTTCTGTTACAAGTGAAACAACAATTTTGTCTCAAAGACCAGTACACTATCTTAAATTTCAGATGCTAACCATCTGTCAAGGACTTGGCTTTCTATTTGCTCTCTGTCAGTATTCTCTCCCACTGAACTTGGTCATGCTCCTATCCTAAAACTTGAACCTTATTTATCTTTGCCTTTATTAAGTAAGCAACTTTTCACCTAACCATATTTCTTTGATAGCACCTCATTATTCTAAGTCACTTTTCAAAATAAAGATGAATTAGACCCAGCTATCCCACACCTCAGTTTAAACCCAAAGGAGGACTCTAATTTGAGAAGCAGAGCAGTTTTAATTACAGGCCCACTTAACTATTCCGTTTCTCAGGAAGGGTATCCAGGTCACCATGACATTTGGCATATGATGGGCAAAAACAAACACCAATTTTCCAGGAAAGCAGCAAGAAATGCCCTTAAAACTGGAGGGTGAGCCAAAGGCTTCACAATCCACCCAGGGAGACATTCATACCCCAAGGGCCACAGTTACCTACAAAGAGAGGATTCAGCTCTGCTGCCTCCTGTTTCTATTGGAAAATAGGAACCCATGTCCTCCTGTTCACATAGACTCAGACCAAGCTTTGATGGTCTCACTACAAAGGAGCCTAAAGCACAAAGCTATATTTCTAGTGCACAAATGTCAGAGGCAGATAGACAAGAAGTCATTAGGCCAGAAAAACTCCCATGTTTATGGAATATTTACCCTGTCCCCTTCTTTTGGGATCTCTTCTGCCACACCCCTGTTTGTGAGCTTCTCAGAATTTCCATTCCAGATATGTATTCACAGATATTTTTCCTCTTCTCCTCTCATTGTGTCTTATTTGGGGTGATAATAATGTCAAGGCATTGTGGTGGATGACAGTGGAAGATATTTATGTTGCACATGTTCGCATATATATTAGACTCATTTTCCATTTTGCCATTTGAAATAATGAATCTCTGACACTAACCCATACTTACTAGACTCTGACTACTTATCCTAACATCGATAAATATAATCCTAAAGGATAGAAGTAGAGACATATGATAGGAGGCATGGTGTATACGTGGAATTGCATTTTGCTTCATCAGAGATACATATTATAAAACCTGTCACATATTTTTCTCATTTTTTTTCTCCATGAATTTTCAAAATTAACAAATATGTAACTTTCTGACTCCTTGCCTCTGTCGACTGGGTCACAATATATATTTTTATGGACATATATATAATCCTACTGCCATCACAGGTATATTCTTGAGAGTACTCTCACTCTGGAAAATATGAATTTCATGAAGAGATCACTGCCCCCCAATACACTGAGGTAACTAAAAATTCAAGCTGTGGTGAGCTTTATACTTCAACAAGTTTATATATAAAACAATGTACAGGAAAATGAATATTTTGAGTACATATGTGAAGGATATATATCGCCTTATGAATTTCGATTGGCATATGTACTATTACATTTTAATGTATTAAAAAATATATATATATATAGAGAGAGAGAAAGAGAGTATGAATTTTCAAATATGAAATATATGTGTCATATATTTATACTACCTTGTTTCTTTCATGTCCATTTGTGTGGATTTATAATCAACTTTTCATAAGATATTTCTCAGAAATATTCATATTCTTGACATACATATTCATTTCTCAATACTCAAAATGAACTTCAGTGAATATTGAGTACTAACCCTAATATTTCTACAATAAGTGACCCAGTTTAACATCAATGAAAGTATATTCCTATGGGACATGATGTGTATTTTGAAGTAAATTTTTATTCAAAATTGTTATATTCCATTTTTTCAGTATATATACATCATAGGATGTATCATTTCATCCACAATTCACAAATTGATATGCATATGATTCACTTTCATTCACTCCCTGTATCAGAACCCATGTATTTCTCAATGTTGCTTTACTTGCTTTTTCAAGAGATTACTTTTTTAAGACATTGCTTTTGAATACTATCATCATTTTTGAACTAGGCAAGAGTCATTCTTCATTGGCACCTAGTGATGTGTGGATAGCCAAATGCCTTGAATGGTCTGAACAGTGGCCTTTCCTGAGAAAGAAGTGTTGGCTCATTGCTGGCTCCTGACAACTCCACAGAGATGGCCAAGGAGACCAGAGCTGAGACAGGACAGGACAGGCCACTGCCAGGGAACATATTTTCACCTACCAGTCAGAGGACAGAGTGGATAGATGCAGACCAAATACAGGGGTGGTTTGTGTGTCTTAGTGGGTGTGTGTTTCAATTTGTCGTTTTGTCTCATGTTCTGAGAACATGAAGGAAAAACGTTTTTTTATATATATATATATTGATGTTGTTGTTGGTTTGAAATGGACTGTTAACCAGTGAGTCTTTCTATGTCAGTGGATCCCACTGGGTTTGTGGTTAAAGAGAGTAGAGAGAAGAATGCAGCCATGAATGTGTCCTGTCTAGTGGAAATCTTTGCAGGACTCCTCATGCCCAATTGATGAATGGACTGCTGCTTGCCTTGCAGATGGGCATAACCTACCAAGATCCTAAGTTCCTGTATTCTTCATGAATTTCGGCAACTCTATGAAGTGGTTCATGGTTTTGTGTCCAAGATGTGTACCACCTTCTAGCTCTTGATATGGCCATGGACTGGATTGCTGAAGGGAATGCCAAGCATCTCAGAAAACTCAAAAATTATCATGACTGGAAAGGATCTCTCTGGAGAATCCCTGCTTGGATAGATAGCCACCCAAGTTGCATGATTAGGAGCTGTCAGTGCCACAGTGTTCAATTAAAGAAAAGTTTTTCTCCAGGCTTCTTTCATCCCTATTGTTCTGTTCCCCTGAATGTCAGGGAGGTGTTTGCCTTGGGGCACTCCTTTGGGAATCCTCAAGAAAACATTTTCAAATGGAAATGAAGAGACCTAATCTGTGCCTTTTAGGTAAAGTGCTTTGTAAAAGCTGTGTCTGAATCAGACTCTTGGCCCTGTGTGTGGCTGTGAATTACATTCTCAGCACCGCAGGAAATTCAAGAAAAATCCCATGTGTCCATCCAAATCTAAAAGGAAGAAAAAGAAGTGTAATATTGGCTGAAGTCTCTTGCCTTCATCTGGTCAGGCTCCTGACCCCTATGAAGTAAGAACAGGGATCCTCTGGGTCAAATGAGTTGTTGCAAGCCCTCCAGTAACTAGCACACAGGTGTTTGGGTTTTCTCATGAGTCCAGTACACATAAAGAATCTACCCCCGGAGGCAGGAGGACTCTAATTTGATAAGCAGAGCAGTATTAACTATAGGCCCATTTTATCTATCCTGTTTCTCAGGAAGGGTGTCCAGGACACCATGACATTTGGCATATGATGGGCATGAGAGCTGAATTTGCACACCATCTTAGACTGCTCCCCCTGTGGAAACCCACAGCCAGAATGTTATGATTAGTGTCTGTATGGAAGAAGATGAGGGCCATGTGGGAGTGTTTTTGTTAGAATAGTGGTCTTTTGTGTGGTGGTTGGAAAAGCTGACTGGGTCCAGCTCAGCTTTAATTCTGGTGTGATGTGATTAGAGACTGAATTCTGGAACTGATCTCAGAGAACTATTGCCTTGATTTGTGTTAGGATTTTACAAGGCCACACATTAGAGAAGACTTTGGAAACTGAGATCTAGGCTGAGGGTGGCTTTCTCCACAGCACTGGGAATCTAAGCCAGGATTTCCCATGATTTTGCTGTTAAAGCCTTTTCAGCTATTGTTGAGAGCCAAAACTCACATGAACCTCACATTTTAGACCCCAATGGTCCTAGATTCCTGTGACCTTTCCCCACTCCTTAAAAAGCCTTGCCTGCCTGCGATCTCCATAGCTTTTACTGAAAGGAGATTCCTCAACACTTAATGGCTCCTGAATGGATCAAAACTCACAGTGCCAACTTCTTCATTCTTGAAATATGGCTAGGCCAATACCATGAAGTTTTTGAGAATCCAATGACCAGAAATTCCTGGAGAACATTTAGATCTCCAGTGGCTCATCATGACTGAACCAGTGAGTGCCGTTTTGGACTGAGTGAATTCATGACCATGGTGAAGAACAGAGATGCCAGTGAGTAGGAGCCAGCAGGGAACTGGGTCTGGAGAAATGGAGTGCGGGTGTGTGATCCAACATCTGTGATGGGCTCCTGTGCTTCTGTCATTGGCTCCAAAATAACATGTGACTGACAAGGTACAGCCAGCAGACCCTAAAATATAAAGGCATTTTGTTGTGGGGAGAGGATTTGGTGCGATGCTCAGAATCAAGTTGCTATGCTCAAGTGGAAAGATATATGGGATAGCAGCCCAGTTTGTGTTTTTTCCCCCAGACCCTGACTCACCCCTAATCACAGAGCTCCCTCCAGCACTGTGTCCTTGTTGACCATTTTGTATTTCAAAAACAAACACCAATTTTCCAGGGAAGGTGCAAGAAAAGCCATTAAAACTGGATGGTGAGCCAAAGGCTTCACAATCCACCCAGGGAAACATTCATACCCCAACGGCCACAGTTACCTACAAAGAGAGGATTCAGCTCTTCTGCCTCCTGTTCTGATTGGAAAATATCAACCCATGTCCTACTGTTCACATAGACTCAGACCAACCTTTGATGGTCTCACTACAAAGGAAGCTAAAGCACAAAGCTATATTTCTAGTGCACAAATGTCAGAGGCATATAGTCAAGAAATCATTAGGTCAGCAAAGCTCCCATGTTTGTGGTATGTTTACCCTCTCCCCTATTTTTAGGATCTCTTCTGCCACACCACTATTTGTGAGCTCCTCATAATTTCCAATTCCAGTTATGTATTCACAGATATTTTGCCTCTTCTCCTCTCATTGTGTCTTAATTGGGGTGATAGTAATGTCAAGGCATTGTGGTGGATGACAGTGGAAGAGTTTTGTGTTTCACGTATTCGCATATATATTAGTCTCATTTCCATTTTGCCATTAGAAATATTGAATCTCTGACACTAATCCATAACCTACTAGACACTGACTACTTATCCTAACATCGATAAAAATAATCCTAAAGGATAGAAGTAGAGGCATTTGATAGGAGGCATGGTGTATACTTGGAATTGCAATTTGCTTCATGAGAGATACATATTATAAAACCTGTCACATATTTTTCTTATTTTACTTCTCCATGAATTTTCAAAATTATCAAATATATAACTTTTTGACACCCGTGTCTGTCACCTGGGTCACAATATATATTTTTATGTACATATATATAATCCTACTGCCATCACAGGTATATTTTTCTGAGTACTCTCACTTTGTAGAATACGATTTTCATGAAGAGATCACTGCCCCACAATACACTGAGGTAACTAAAAATTCAAGCTGTGGTGAGCTTTATACTTCAACAATCTTATACATGAAACAATGTAGAGAAAATGAATATTTTGAGTACATATGTGAAGGATATATATCCCCTTTGGAATTGCGATTGGCAGACATACTATTACATTTAATGTATTTTATATATATATATATATATATAGGATGAATTTTCAAACATGAAATATATGTGTCATATACTTATATTACCTTGATTCTTTCATGTCCATCTGTGTGGATTTATAATTAACTTTTCACAAGATATTTCTCAGAAATATTCATTCTCTTGACATACATGTTCATTTCTCAATACTCAAAATGAACTTCAGTGAATATTGAGTCCTAACCCTATTATTTCTACAGTAAGTGACCCAGTTTAACATCAATGAAAGTATATTCCTTTGGGACATGATGTGTATTTTGAAGTAAATTTTCATTCAAAATTGTTATATTCCTATTTCTTCAGTATATATACATCATAGGATGTATCATTTCATCCACAATTCACAAATTGATATGCATATGATTCACTTTCATTCACTCCCTGTATGAGAACCCATGTATTTCTCCATGTTGGTTTACTTGCTTTTTCAAGAGATTTCTATTATAACACATTACTTTTGAATTGCCTCATCATTTTCGAAGAAAAACTCAAACACAGTTTGTTATAATAAGTAACCCTAATATTACCACTAGATGTATAACTACTTGGAATGAATGTTTGTATTGCAGACCAGATTTCATGTATTTTTAAAAATATCAATTCAATCCATTATAGAAAAGAGTTACCTGGTATATTTTTTATTCACCTTATGGTCTATTCATGCATCATGTCTATATACATAGACCCAGGTTACACCTATTTTTATCACCAAAATCTAAATGATAGGGTTTCAAAACCTGCTCCCAGAAATGGTGGAATAAATACGCATGTCACCTGCTCCATGTATTCCTTTCATCACATCATCTTCTGGACACAAAATGCAAAACTCACACTTATCTTACGATTCTACCAAAGCCTAATTATCAGGAAAGCATGGATTACTAAAATCATCTATGTCTGCGTTGCCTATTGTTTAAAAATTTCAAAATAAATGTGAGAATACACTTGTTACTTCCTAGGATAGTGTATTCAACCACCCCCCTGTTGAAAATCTCTCTGATCTTATCACTCATTTTGTACTTTGCCCGATCTCCTAACATCCCTATTGATATCTATTTCCTCAAGTGCCTTGTTGTGACTGACTCTTCATGTGTGCTGACATTCCCATTTACACTCTAATAAAAATTCATTGGATTGTATAAAGGGACTTTGATCCAAATCCTAAACTCACTCTTCTTCTTTACTCTACACTGGAATCCTGCCTACTATATCTATTTCACTGGAAGTTCTCTTATATATTCAGTAGTCCCAGGTACAAGATCTTATGTCATTGCATATGCATTTAGAGGTTTCATCTCTGCCGAACATAATTCAAAACTATGTATCCAAATCAAGTGCCCAACATGCATGTGTTCTTCATATCTTACCTAGTTTTCTATTTTCATACTTACATTTCATCTTACATTTTTATAAATATCCCAGTTGCCCAAAAACCATATTCATTCAGCAGAATGACTCCTAATCCAAATCGAACATGATATGACCCTTAACCATACTCTGTTCCCTCTACCTATTTTCATATAACAGCAAGTCCTGAGTTGATCTTGCCAAACAGGTATGTAAGTAATCCTACAACTGCTGAGAAGCTCAAAGGTAGATGAAGAAATGAGCCCTGGAGCAAATGTAGGCAGCTAAGTAGGACCTGTGAGGTGTAAAGTCATCTTCCATGTCCAACAACCCAGTCAGGATGAAAATGTGGCTGAATCAGCCTCTCTCTTCTCAATACAGAAAAGATGGACACAATCTGGCCTGTGTGGATTGCTGATCCTGGGCTCCTAGGGTATATAGACCTTTATGTCTTGTGAAAAATGTCACAGGAAGGTGGGGAACCCTCCATCTCATGGGACACTTGGAAACAACTGTTAGGACAAAGTGGTTGCCAAGGCAGTGACCTCATTCACTTCCCTGAAGGAAGTGACCTCACCTCACTTCCTTGGTGATGGAACTCTCTGAACTTGGGATCCAGGAGGCGAGGCACCCAGAGGCAGTTTCAGTGGCAGTGGGCTCACTTGTTTGTCTGTACCAAGGCCAGAGTCATTCTTCCTTGGCACCTTGTGATGTGTGGATAGCCAAATGCCTTGAATGGTCTGAACAGTGGCCTTTCCTGAGAAAGAAGTTTTGGCTCATTGCTGGCTCCTGACAACTACACAGAGATGGCCAAAGAGACCAGAGCTGAGACAGGACAGGCCACTTCTTGGGAACATATTTTCACTCATCAGTCAGAGGACAGAGTGGATAGATGCAGATCAAATACAGGGGTGGTTTGTGTGTCCTAGTGGGTGTGTGTTTCAATTTGTCATTTTGTCTCATGTTCTGAGAAAATGAAGGAAAATCATTTTTTCTTGATGTTGCTGTTGTTGGTTTGAAATGGACTATTGACTAGTGAGTCTTTCTATGTCAGTGGATCCCACTGGGTTTGTGGTTAAAGAGAGTAGAGAGAAGAATGCAGCCATGAATGTGTCCTGTCTAGTGGAAATCTTTGCAGGACTCCTCATGCCCAGTTGATGAATGGACTGCTGCTTGCCTTGCAGATGGGCATAACCTACCAAGATCCTAAGTTCCTGTATTCTTCCTGAATTTGGCCACTCTCTGAAGGGGTTTGTGGTTTTGTGTCCAAGATGTGTACCACATTCAAGCTCTGTGACATGGCCATGGAATGGATTGCAGAAGAGAATGCCAAGCATCTCAGAAAACTCAAAAATTAGCATGACTGGTAGGATCTCTCTGGAGAATCCCTGCTTGGATAGATAGCCACCCAAGTTGCATGATTAGGAGCTGTCAGTGCCACAGTGTTCAATTAAAAAAAGTTTTTCTCCAGGCTTCTTTCTTACCTATTGTTCTGTTCCCCTGAATGTCAGGGAGGTGTTTGTCTTGGGGCACTACTTTGGAATCCTCAAGAAAACAGTTTCAAATAAAAATGAAGAGGCCTAATCTATGCCTTTTAGGTAAAGTGCTTTGTAAAAGCTGTGTCTGAATCAGACTCTTGGCCCTGTGTGTGGCTGTGAATTACATTCTCAGCACCCCAGGAAATTCAAGAAAAATCCCATGTGTCCATCCAAATCTAAAATGATGATAAAGAAGTGCAATATTGGATGAAGTCTCTTGCCTTCCTCTGGTCAGGCTCCTGACACCTATAAAATAAGAACAGGGATCCTCTGGGTCAAATGAGTTGTTGCAAGCCCTCCAGTAACTAGCACACAGGTGTTTGGGTTTTTTCATGAGTCCAGTACACATAAAGAATCTACCCCCGGAGGCAGGAGGACTCTAATTTGAGAAGCAGAGCAGTATTAACTATAGGCCCATTTTATCTATCCTGTTTCTCAGGAAGGGTGTCCCGGCCACCATGACATTTGGCATATGGTGGGCATGAGAGCTGAATTTGCACACCATCTTAGATTACTCCCCCAGTGGAAACCCACAGCCAGAATGTTATGATGAGTGTCTGTATGGAAGAAGATGAGGGTCATGTGGGAGTGTTTTTGTTAGAATTGTGGTCTTTTGTGTGGTGGGTAGAAAAGATGCCTGGGTCCAGCTCATCTTAAACTCTGGTGTGTTGCCATTAGAGACTGAGTTCTGGAAGTGATCTCAGAGAACTATTGCCTTGATTTGTGTTGGGATTTTACAAGGCCACACATTAGAGAAGACTTTGGAAACTGAGATGTAGGCTGAGGCTGGTTTTCTCCACAGCACTGGGAATCTCAGCCAGGATTTTCCATGATTTTGCTGTTAAAGCCTTTTCAGTTATAGGTGAGAGCCAAAACTCACATGAACCTCACATTTTAGACACCAATGGGCCTGGATTCCTGTGACCTTTCGCCACTCCTTGAAAAGCCTTGCCTGCATGCGATCTCCATAGCTTTTACTGAAAGGAGATTCCTCAACACTTAATGGCTCCTGAAAGAATCAAAACCCACAGTTCTCACTTCTTCATTCTTGAAATATGGCTAGGCCAATACCATGAAGTTTTTGAGAATCCCATGACCAGAAATCCCTGGAGAACCTTTAGATCTCCTGTTGCTCATCATGACTTAACCAGCAAGTGCCGTTTTGGACTGAGTGGAATTCATGACCATGGTGAAGAACTGTTCCGATTGGAAAATATCAACCCATGTCCTCCTGTTCACATAGACTCAGACCATGTTTTGATGGTCTCACTACAAAGGAAGCTAAAGCACAAAGCTATATTTCTAGTGCACAAATGTCAGAGGCAGATAGTCAAGAAGTCATTAGACCAGCAAAGCTCCCATGTTTGTGGTATGTTTACCCTCTCCCCTACTTTTGTGATCTCTTCTGCCACACCACTGTTTATGTTATAAAATCTGTCACATATTTTTCTCGTTTTACTTCTCCATGAATTTTCAAAATTAACAAATATGTAACTTCTTGACTCCCTCTCTGTAGCCTGGGTCACAATATATATTTTTATGTACATATATATATTCCTACTTAGATCACAGGTGTATTTTTCAGAGTACTCTCACTTTGGAAAATACGAATTGCGTGAAGAGATCACTGCCCCCCAATACTGACGTAACTAAAAATTCAAGCTGTGGTGAGCTTTATACTTCAATAATCTTATACATGAAACAATGTAGAGGAAAATTAATAATTTGCATACTTATGTGAAGTATAAATATCCCCTTATGAATTGCGATTGGCAGACGTACTATTACATTTTAATGTATTATATATATATAGTATGGATTTTCAAACATGAAATATATGTGTCATATACTTATATTACCTTTATTCTTTCACAAGATATTTCTCAAAAATATTCATTTTCTTGAAATACATATTCATTAATCAATACTCAAAATGAACTTCAGTGAATATTGAGTACTAACCCTAATATTTCTACAGTAAGTGACCCAGTTTAACATCAATGAAAGTATATTCCTATGGGACATGATGGGAATTTGGTG
This sequence comes from Callospermophilus lateralis, assembly GCF_048772815.1. Taxonomy (NCBI): domain Eukaryota; kingdom Metazoa; phylum Chordata; class Mammalia; order Rodentia; family Sciuridae; genus Callospermophilus; species Callospermophilus lateralis. The sequence continues at coordinate 537,831 of NW_027513641.1, read as the reverse complement.
TAAATTTTCATTCAAATTTGTTATATTCCTATTTCTTCAGTATATATACATCATAGGATGTATCATTTCATCCACCATTCACAAATTTATATGCATAGGATTCACTTTCATTCACTCCCTGTATCTGAACACATGTATTTCTCCATGTTGTTTACTTGCTTTTTCAAGAGATTTCTTTTATAACACATTACTTTTAAATTGCATCATCATATTTGAAGCAAAACTCAAACACAGTTTGTTATAATTAGTAACCCTAATATTACCACTAGATATATAACTACTTGAAATGAATGTTTGTATGTGCAGACCAGATTTCATGTATTTTTAAAAATATCAATTCAACCCATTATTGAAAAGAGTAACCTGGTATATTTTTTTATTCACCGTATAGTCTATTCATGCATCATCTCTATAAACATTGACCCAGGTGACACCTATTTTTATCCCCAAACTCTAAAGGATAGTGTTTGAAAACATTCTCCAAGAAATGGTGGAAGAAATATGCATGTCACCTGCTCCATGTATTCCTTTCATCACATCATCTTCTGGACACAAAATGCAAAACTCACACTTATCTTCTGATTCTACCAAAGCCTAATTTTCAGGAAAGCATGGATTACTAAAATCATCTACATTTGCATTGCCTATTGTTTTCAAATTTCAATCCTATGGTGACTATACACTTGTTTCATCCTAGGATAGTGTATTCAACCACCCCCTGTTGAAAACCTCCCTGATCTTATCACTCATTTTGTACTATGCCCGATCTCCTAACATCCCTATTGATATCTATTTCCCCAAGTGCCTTGTTGTGAGACACTCTTCATGTGTGCTGACATTCCGATTTACACACTAACACAAATTAATTGGATTGCAAAAAGGGCCTTTGGGCCAAATCCTAAACTCACTCTTCTTACTTACCCTACACTGGAATCCTGCCTACTATCTCTATTTCACTACAAGTTCTATTTTACATTAAGTAGTACCAGGTACAAGATCTTATGCCATTGTATATGCATTTAGAGTATTCATCTCTGCAGAACGTAATTCAAAACTATGTATCCAAATCAAGTGCCCAACACCCTTGTGTGTTTCAGATCTTACCTAGTTTTCTATTTTCATACTTACATTTCATCTTACATTTTTATAAATATCCCAGTTGCCCAATACCCGTATTCATCCAGCAAAATGACTCCTAACCCAAATCGAACATGATATGACCCTTAACCATACTCTGTTCCCTCTATCTATTTTCACATTACAGCAGATCCTGAGATGATCTTGCCATACAGGTATGTAGGGAATACTACAGCTACTGAGAAGCTCAAAGGTAGATGCAGAAATGATCCCTAGAGCAAATATACGCAGCCAGGTAGGACCTGTGAGGTCTAAAGTCATCATCCATGGCCAACAACCCAGGCAGGATGAAGGTATGTGGCTGAATCAGCCTCTCTCTTCTCAATACAGTGAAGATGGACATTATCAGGCCTGTGCGGATTGCTGATCCTCGGCCCCTAGGGTATATAGACCTTTACGTCTTGTTAAAATGTCACAGGAAGGTGGGGAACCCTCCATCTCATTGGACCCTTGGAAACAACTGTTAGGACAAAGTGGTTGCCAAGGCAGTGACCTCATTCACTTCCCTGAAGGAAGTGACCTCACCTCACTTCCTTGGTGATGGAACTCTCTGAACTTGGGATCCAGAAGGCGAGGCACACAGAGGCAGTTCCAGTCCCAGTGGGCTCACTTGCTCGTCTGTACCAAGGCCAGAGTCATTCTTCCTTGGCACCTTGTGATGTGTGGATAGCCAAATGCCTTGAATGGTCTGAACAGGGGTCTGTCCTGAGAAGGAAGTGTTGGCTCATTACTGGCTCCTGACAACTCCACAAAGATGGCCAAGGAGACCAGAGCTGAGACAGGATAGGCCACTACTGGGGTACATATTTTCACCCACCAGTCAGAGGACAGAGTGGATAGATGCAGACCAAATACAGGGGGGGTTTGAGTGTCTTAGTGGGTGTGTTTTTCAATTCGTCGTTTTGTCTCATGTTCTGAGAACAAGAAGGAAAATTGGTTTTTTTTTTTTTGTTGTTGTTGTTGTTGCTGTTCTTGTTGGTTTGAAATGGACTGTTAAGTAGTGAGCCTTTCTATGTCAGTGGATCCCACTGGGTTTTTGGTTAAGGAGAGTAGAGAGAAGAATGTAGCCATGAATGTTTCCTGTCTAGTGGAAGTTTTTGCAGGATTCCTCATGGCCAATTTATGAATGGACTGCTGCTTGCCTTGCAGATGGGCAACGCCTACCAAGATCCTAAGTTCCTGTATTCTTCCTGAATTTTGGCCACTCTCTGAAGGGCTTCGTGGTTCTGAGTCCAAGATATGTACCACCTTCAAGCTATATGACATGGCCATGGACTGGATTGCTGAAGGGAATGCCAAGCATCTCAGAAAACTCAAAAATTAGCATGACTGGTAAGGATCTCTCTGGAGAATCCCTGCTTGGATAGATAGCCACCCAAGTTGCATGATTAGGAGCTGTCAGTGCCACAGTGTTCAATTAAAGAAAAGTTTTTCTTTAGGCTTCTTTCTTACCTATTGTTCTGTTCCCCTGAATGTCAGGGAGGTGATTGCCTTGGGGCACTCCTTTGGAATCCTCAAGAAAATAGTTTCAAATGAAAATGAAGAGGCCTAATCTGTGCCTTTTAGGTAAAGTGCTTTGTAAAAGCTGTGTCTGAATCAGACTCTTGGCCCTGTGTGTTTCTGTGAATTACATTCTCAGCACCCATGATACTCAAGAAAAATCCCATGTGTCCATCCAAATCTAAAAGGATGAAAAAAAAAGTGTAATATTGGATGAAGTCTCATGCCTTCCTCTGGTTAGGCTTCTGACCCCTATGAAGTAAGAACAGGGATCCTCTGGGTCAAATGAGTTATTGCAAGCTCTCCAGTAACTTGCACACAAGTGTTTGGGTTTTTTCATGAGTCCTTTACACATAAAGAATCTACCCCTGGCAGGAAGGAGGCCTCTAATTTGAGAAGCAGAGCAGTATTAACTACAGGCCCATATGATCTCTCCTGTTTCTCAGGAAGGGTGTCCCGGCCACAATGACATTTGGCATATGATGGGCATGAGAGCTGAATTTGCACACCATCTTAGACTGCTCCCCCTATGGAAACTCCCAGCCAGAATGTTATGATGAGTATCTGTATGGAAGAAGATGAGGGCCATGTGGGAGTGTTTTTGTTAGAATAGTGGTCTTTTGTGTGGTGGTTGGAAAAGCTGACTGGGTCCAGCTCAGCTTGAACTCTGGTGTAATGCCATTATAGACTGAGTTCTGGAAGTGATCTCAGAGAACTATTGCCTTTATTTGTGTTGGGATTCTACAAGGTCACGCATTAGAGGAGCCTTTGGAAACTGAGATCTAGGCCGAGGGTGGCTTTCTCCACAGCACTGGGAATCTCAGCCAGGATTTCCCATGATTTTGCTGTTAAAGCCTTTTCAGCTATAGTTGAGAGCCAAAACTCACATGAACCTCACATTTTAGACACCAATGGGCCTGGATTCCTGTGACCTTTTGCCACTCCTTGAAAAGCCTTGCCTGCCTGCGATCTCCATAGCTTTTACTGAAAGGAGATTCCTCAACACTTAATGGCTCCTGAATGAATCAAAACCCACAGTGCCAACTTCTTCATTCTTGAAATATGGCTAGGCCAATACTATGAAGTTTTTGAGAATCCCATGACCAGAAATCACTGGAGAATCTTTAGATCTCCTGTTGCTCATCATGACTGAACCAGCGAGTTCCATTTTTGACTGAGGGGAATTCATGACCATGGTGAAGAACAGAGATGCCAGTGAGTAGGAGCCAGCGGAAAACTGCGACTGGAGCAATGGAGTGCAGGTGTGTGACCCGACATCTGTGGTGGGCCCCTGTGGTTCTGTCATTGGCTTCCAAATGACATGGGACTGACAAAGTGCAGCCAGCAGACCCTAAAATATAAAGGCATTTTGTTGTGGGGAGAGGATTTGGTGCGATGCTCAGAATTAAGTTGCTATGCTCAAGTGGAAAATATATATGGGATAGCAGCCCAGTTTGTGTTTTTTCCTTCAGACCTTGACTCACCTCATGTGACAGAGCTCCCTCCAGCACTGTGTCCCGGTTGACCTTTTTGTATTTCAAAAACAAACACCAATTATCCAGGGAAGCTACAAGAAATGCCATTAAAACTGGAGGGTGAGCCAAAGGCTTCACAATCCACCCAGGGAGACATTCATACCCCAACAGCCACAGTTACCTACAAAGAGAGGATTCAGCTCTGCTGCCTCCTGTTCCGATTGGAAAATATCAACCCATGTCCTCCTGTTCACATAGACTCAGACCAAGCTTTGATGGTCTCAATACAAAGAAAGCTAAAGCACAAAGCTATATTTCTAGTGCAGAAATGTCAGAGGCAAATAGTCAAGAAGTCATTAGGCCAGCACAGCTCCCATGTTTGTGGAATGTTTACCCTGTCCCCTACTTTTAGGATCTCTTCTGCCACACCCAAGTTTGTGAGCTCAGAATTTCTAATTCCAGATATGTATTCACAGATTTTTTTTCTTCTTCTCCTCTTATTGTCTTATTTGGCTTGATAGTAATGTCATGGCATTGTGGTGGATGACAGTGGAAGATTTTTATGTGCCACGTGTTCGCATATATATTAGACATATTTTCTGTTTTGCCATTTGAAATTTTGAATCTCTGACACTAACCCATAACCTCATAGACTCTGACTACTTATCCCAACATTGATAAAAATAATCCTAAAGGAATAGAAGTAGAGACATTTGTTAGGAGGCATGGTGTATACTTGGTCTTGCCTTTTACTTCATCAGAGATACATATTATAAAAACTGTCAAACATTTTTCTCGTTTTACTTCTCCATGAATTTTCAAAATTAACAAATATGTAACTTCCTGACTCCCTGTCTCTGTCGCCTGGGTCACAATGTATATTTTTATGTACATATATATAATCCTACTGCCATCACAGGTATATTTTTGAGAGTACTCTCACTTTGGTAAATACAAATTTTATGAAGAGATCCCTGCCCTCCAATACACTTAGGTAACTGAAAATTCAAGTTTTGGTGAGCTGTATAATTCAACAAGTTTATGCATGAAACAATGTAGAGGAAAATGAATATTTTGGGTACATATATGAAGGATATATATCCCCTTATGAATTTCGATTGGCATACATACTATTACATTTTAATGTATTATATATATATATAATGGAAATGCAAACATGAAATATATGTGTCATATACTTATACTGCCTTGAATCTTTTATGTCCATCTGTGTGGATTTATAATCAGCTTTTCACAAGACATTTCTAAGAAATATTCATTTCCTTGACATACATATTCATTTCTCAATACTCAAAATGAACTTCAGTGAATCTTGAGTACTAACCCTAATATTTCTACAGTAAGTGACCCAGTTTAACATCAATGAAAGTATATTCATATGGGACATGATGTGTATTTTGAAGTAAATTTTCATTCAAAATAGTTATATTCCTATTTCTTCAGTATAAATACATCATAGGATGTATTATTTCATCCACAATTCACAAATTGATATGCATATGATTCACTTTTATTCACTCCCTGTATGAGAAGCCATGTATTTCTCCATGTTGCTTTATTTGCTTTTTCATGAGATTTCTTTTATAACACATTACTTTTGAATTCCATCACCATTTCGAAGCAAAACTCAAACACAGTTTGTTTATAAATAGTAACCCTAATATTACCACTAGATGTATAATTACTTGGATAGAATGTTTGTATGTGAATACCATTTCATGTATTTTGAAAATATAAATTCAATCCATTATTTAAAATAGTAACCTGTTATATTTTTTATTCACCCTCTGGTCTATTCATGCATCTTCTCTATATACATAGACCCAGGGTACACCTATTTTTATCCCCAAACTCTAAATGATAGGGTTTCAAAACATGCTCCCAGAAATGGTGGAAGAAATACGCAAGTCACCTGCTCCATGTATTCCTTTCATCACATCACCTTCTGGACACAAAATGCAAAACTCACACTTAACTTATGATTCTACCAAAGTCTAATTTTCAGGAGAGCATGGATTACTAAAATCATCTACGTCTGCATTGCCTATTGTTTTCAAATTTCTATCCTATTGTGCATATACACTTGTTTCTTCCTAGGATAGTGTATTCAACCACCCCCCTGTTGAAAATCGCCCTGATCTTATCACTCATATTGTACTATGCCCAATGTCTTACATCCCTATTGATATCTATTTCCCCAAGTGCCTTGTTGTGACTGACACTTCACGTGTGCTGACATTCCCATTTACACTCTAATAGAAATTCATTGGATTGCAAAAAGGGCCTTAGGTCCAAAATCTAAACTCACTCTTTTTCCTTACCCTACACTGGAATCCTGCCTACTCTCTCTATTTCACTGGAAGTTCTCTTTTACATTCAGTAGTCCCAGGAACAAGATCTTATGCCATTGTATATGGATTTAGAGGATTCATCTCTGCAGAACATAATTCAAAACTATGTATCCAAATCAAGGGGCCAACACCCTTGTGTGCTTCAGATCTTACCTAGTTTTCTATTTTCATACTTACATGTCACCTTACATTCTTATAAATATCCCAGCTGCCCAATACCCGTATTCATCCAGCAGAATGACTCGTAACCCAAATCGAACATGATATGACCCTTAAGCATACTCTGTTCCCTCTATCTATTTTCACATAACAGCAGGTCCTCAGTTGATCTTGCTATACAGGTATGTAGGGAATCTTACAGCTGCTGAGAAGCTCAAAGGTAGATGCAGAAATGATCCCTTGAGCAAATGTAGCAACTAGGTAGGACCAGTGAGGTCTAAATTTATCATCCATGGCAAACAACCCAGTCAGGATGAAGGTATGTGGCTGAATCAGCCTCTCTCTTCTCAATGCAGGGAAGATGGACACAATAAGGCCTGTGTGAATTGCTGATCCCAGGCTCCTAGGGTATGTAGAACTTTCTGTCTTTTGAAAATGTCACAGGAATGTGGTTGCAGCCTCCATCTCATGGGACCCTTGGAAACAACTGTTAGGACAAAGTGGTTGCCAAGGCAGTGACCACATTCACTTCTCTGAAGGAAGTGACCTCACCTCACTTCCTTGGTGATGGAACTCTCTGAACTTGGGATCCAGGAGGCGAGGCACCCAGAAAAAGTTCCAGTCCCAGTAGTCTCACTTTTTGGTCTGTACTAAGGCCAGAGTCATTCTTTCTTTGCACCTAGTAATGTATGGATAGCCAAATGCCTTGAATGGTCTGAAGAGGGGCCTTTCCTGAGAAAGAAGTGTTGGTTCATTGCTGGCTCCTGACAACTCCACAGAGATGGCCAAGGAGACCAGAGCTGAGTCAGGACAGGCCACTGCTGGGAAACATGTTTTCACCCACCACTTAGAGGACAGAGTGGATAGATGCAGACCAAATACAGGGGTGGTTTGTGTGTCTTAGTGGGTGTATGTTTCAATTCATCGTTTTGTCTCATGTTCTGAGAACATGAAAGAAAAACTTTTTTGTTTTTTTTGTTGTTGTTGTTGTTGCTGGTTTAAAATGGACTTTTAACTAGTGAGTCTTTCTATGTCAGTGGATCCCACTGGGTTTTTGGTTAAAGAGAGTAGAGAGAAGAATGCAGCCGTGAATGTGTCCTGTCTAGTGGAAATCTTTGCAGGGCTCCTCATGGCCAATTTATGAATGGACTGCTGCTTGCCTTGCAGATGGGCAACACCTACCAAGATCCTAAGGTCCTGTATTCTTCCTGAATTTGGGCCACTCTCTGAAGGGCTTCGTGGTTTTGTGTCCAAGATGTGTACCACCTTCAAGCTCTGTGACATGGCCATGGACTGGATTGTGGAAGGGAATGCCAAGCATCTCAGAAAACTCAAAAATTAGCATGACTGGTAAGGATCTCTCTGGAGAATCCCTGCTTGGATAGATAGCCACTCAAGTTGCATGATTAGGAGCTGTCAGTGCCACAGTGTTCAATTAAAGAAAAGTTTTTCTCCAGGCTTCTTTCTTACCTATTGTTCTGTTCCCCTGAATGTCAGGGAGGTTTTTGCCTTGGGGCACTTCTTTGGAACTCCTGAAGAAAACAGTTTGAAAAGGAAATGAAGAGGCCTAATCTGTGCCTTTTAGGTAAAGTGCTTTGTAAAAGCTGTGTCTGAATCAGATTCTTGGCACTGTGTGTGGCTGTGAATTACATTCTCAGCACCCCAGGAAACTCAAGAAAAATCCCATGTGTCCATCCAAATCTAAAAGGATAAAAAGAAGTGTAATATTGGATGAAGTCTCTTGCCTTCCTCTGGTCAGGCTCCTGACACCTATGAAGTAAGAACAGGGATCCTCTGGGTCAAAAGAGTTATTGCAAGCCCTCCAGTAACTAGCACACAGGTGTTTGGGTTTTTTCATGAGTACTTTACACATAAAGAATCTACCCCTGTCAGGCAGGAGGCCTCTAATTTGAGAAGTGGAGCAGTATTAACTACAGGCCCATTTGATCTCTCCTGTTTCTCAGGAAGGGTGTCCCAGTCACCGTGACATTTGGCATATGATGGGCATGAGACCTGAGTTTGCACGCCATCTTAGACTGCTCCCCCTATGGAAACCCCCAGCGAGAATGTTATGATGAGTGTCTGTATGGAAGAACATGAGGGCCATGTGGGAGTGTTTTTGTTAGAATAGTGGTCTTTTGTGTGGTGGTTGGAAAAGCTGACTGGGTCCAGCTCAGCTTGAACTCTGGTGTAATGCCATTATAGACTGAGTTCTGGAAGTGATCTCAGAGAACTATTGCCTTTATTTGTGTTGGGATTCTACAAGGTCACGCATTAGAGGAGCCTTTGGAAGCTGAGATCTAGGCTGAGGGTGGCTTTCTTCACAGCACTGGGAATCTCAGCCAGGATTTTCCATGATTTTGCTGTTAAAGCCTTTTCAGCTATAGTTGAGAGCCAAAACTCATATGAACCTCACATTTTAGACCCCAATGGGCCTGGATTCCTGTGACCTTTTGCCACTCCTTGAAAAGCCTTGCCTGCCTGCGATCTCCAGACCTTTTACTGAAAGGAGATTCCTCAACACTTAATGGCTTCTGAATGAATCAAAACCCACAGTGCCAACTTCTTCATTCTTGAAATATGGCTAGGCCAATACTATGAAGTTAATGAGAATCCCATGACCAGAAATCCTTGGAGAACCTTTAGATCTCCTGTTGCTCATCATGACTGAACCAGTGAGTGCCAGTTTTGACTGAGTGGAATTCATGACCATGGTGAAGACCAGAGATGCCAGTGAGTAGGATCCACCAGGGAACTGGGCATGGAGCAATGGAGTGCAAGTGTGTGATTCAACATTTGTGGTGGGCCCCTGTGTTTTTGACATTGGCTTCCAAATGACATGTGACTGACAAGGTGCAGCCAGCATACCCTAAAATATAAAGGGCATGTTGTTGTGGGGAGAGGATTTGGTGCGATGCTCAGAATCATGTTGCTATGCTCAAGTGGGAAAGATATATGGGATAGCAGCCCAGTTTGGGTTTTTTTCCCTCAGACCCTTACTCACCCCATGTGACAGAGCTCCCTCAAGCACTGTGTCCCAGTTGCCCTCTTTGTATTTCAAAAACAAACACCCATTTTCAGGGAAGCTGCAAGAAATGCCATTAAAACAGGAGGGAGAGCCAAAGGCTTCACAGTCCACCCAGGGAGGCATTCATAACCCAATGGCCACAGTTACCTACAAAGAGAGGATTCAGCTCTCCTTCCTCCTCTTCATATTGGGAAATATGAACCCATGTCCTCCTGTTCACATAGACTCAGACCATGTTTTGATGGTATCAGTACAAAGGGAACTAAAACACAAAGCTATATTTCTAGTGCACAAATGTCAGAGGCAGATAGTCAAGAAGTCATTAGGCCAGCAAAGCTCCCATGTTTTGGTAATGTTTACCCTCTCCCCTACTTTTGGGATCTCTTCTGCCACTCCCAAGTTTGTGAGCTCCTCAGAATTTCCAATTCCAGATATGTTTTCACAGATTATTTTTCCTCTTCTTCTCTCATTGAGTCTTATTTGAGGTGATAGTAATGTCAAGGCATTTGGTGGATGACAGTGGAAGATTTTTATGTGCCACATGTTCGCATATATATTAGACTCATTTTCCATTTTGTCATTTGAAATATTGAATCTCTGACACTAACCCATAAACTACTAGACTCTTGACTACCTATCCTAACATCGATAAAAATAATCCTAAAGGAATAGAAGTAGAAACGTTTGATAGGAGGCATGGTGTATACTTTGTCTTGCCTTTTATTTCATCAGAGTTACATATTATAAAACCTTTCACACATTTTTCTCGTTTTACATCTCCATGAATTTTTAAAATTAACAAATATATAACTTTCTGACTTTTTGTCTCTGTCGCCTGGGTCACAATGTATATTTTTATATACATATATATAATCCTACTGCCATCACAGGTATATACTTGAGAGTACTCTCACTTTGAAAAATACGAATTTTATGAAGAGCACACTGCCCCCCAATAGACTAAGGTAACTAAAATTCAAGATATAGTGTGCTTTATACTTCAACAAGTTTATACGTGAAAGAATGTAGAGGAAAATGTATATTTTGGGTATGTATGTGAAGGATATATATCCCATTATGAACTTCGATTGGCATACATACTGTTACATTTTAATATATATATAGTTTGGATTTGCAAACATGAAATATATGTGTCATATACTTATACTACCTTGATTCTTTCATATTCTTTCATGTCCATCTGTGTGGATTTATAATCAACTTTTCACAAGATATTTCTCAGAAATATTCATTTTCTTGACATACATATTCATTTCTAAATACTCAAAATGAACTTCAGTGAATATTGAGTACTAACCCTAATATTTCTACAGTAAGTGACCCAGTTTAACATCTATGAAAATATATTTATATGGGACATGATGTGTATTTTGAAGTAAATTTTCATTCAAAATTGTTATTTTCCTATTTCTTCAGAAATGATACATCATAGGATGTATCTTTTTATCCACAATTCACAAACTGATATGCATATGATTCACTTTCATTCACTCCCTCTATCAGAACCCATGTATATCTCCATTTTGTTTTACTTGCTTTTTCATGTGATTTCTTTTATAACCCATTACTTTTGAATTCCATAATTATTTTCGAAGAAAAACTCAAACACAGTTTCTTGTAATTAGTAACCCTAATATTACCACTAGATGTATAACTACTTGGATTGCATTTTTGTATGCGAATACCAGATTTCATGTATTTTTGAAAATATCATTTCAATCCATTATTTAAAATAGTAAAATATTTTATTTTTTATTCAACTTATGGTCTATTCATGCACCATCTCTATATCCGTAGACCAAGGTACAGCTATTTTTATGCCCAAGCTCTTAAAGATAGGTTTTCAAAACATGCTCCCAGAAACGGTGGAAGAAATACGCATGTCACCTGCTCCATGTATTCTTTTCATCACATCATCTTCTGTACAAAATATGCAAAGCTCACACTTATCTTCTGATTCTACCAAAGCGTAATTTTCAAGAGAGCATGGATTACTAAAATCATCTATGTTTGTGTTGCCTATTGTTTTCAAATTTCAATCCTATGGTGAGTATACAATTGTTTCTTAATAGGAATAGTGTATTCAACCATCCCGCTATTGAAAATATCACTGATCTTATCAGTCATTTTATACTTTGCCTGATCTCCTAACATCCATATTTATATATTTTTCCCCAAGTGCCTTGTTGTGACTGACTCTTCTTGTGTACTGACATTCCCATTTACACTCTAATAGAATTTCAATGGATTGCAAAAAGGGCCTTTGGTCCAAATCCTGAACTCACTTTTCTTCCTTACCCTAGTCAGGAATCCTGCCTACTCTCTCTATTTCACTGGAAGTTCTCTTTTACATTCAGTAGTCCCAGGGACAAGATCTTATGCCATTGTATATGGATTTAGAGGATTCATCTCTGCAGAACATAATTTAAAACTATGTATCCAAATCAAGGGCCCAACACCCTTGTGTGCTTCAGATCTTACCTAGTTTTCTATTTTCATACTTACATGTCACCTTACATTCTTATAAACATCCCAGTTTCCCAATATCCATATTCATGCAGCAAAATGTCTTCTACCCCAAATCGGACATGATATGACCCTTAACCATACTCTGTTCCCTCTGTCTATTTTTACATTACAGCAGGTCCGGAGTTGATCTTGCCATACAGGTATGTATGGAATCCTACAGCTGCTGAGAAGCTCAAAGGTAGATGCAGAAATGATCCCTGCAGCAAATGTAGGCAGCTAGGTAGGACCTCTGAGGTCTAAAGTCATCTTCCATGGCCAACAACCTAGTCAGGATGAAGAGATCTGGCTGAATCAGCCTCTGTCTTCTCAATGCAGGGAAGATGGACACAATCAGGCCTGTGTGGATTGCTGATCCCAGGTTCTTAGGGTATATAGAGCTTTATGTCTTGTGAAAATGTCACCGGAAGGTGGGGCTGCCTCCATCTCTTTGGACCTTTGGAAACAACTGTTAGGACAAAGTGGTTGCCAAGGCAGTGACCTCATTCACTTCCCTGAAGGAAGTGACCTCACCTCACTTCCTTGGTGATGGAACTCTCTGAACTTGGGATCCAGGAGGCGAGGCACCCAGAGGAAGTTCCATTCACAGTGGGCGTACTTGTTTGTCTGTACCAAGGCCAGAGTCATTCTTCCTTGGCACCTATTGATGTGTGGATAGCCAAATGCCTTGAATGGTCTGAACAGGGGCCTTTCCTGAGAAAGAAGTGTTGGCTCATTGCTGGCTCCTGACAACTCCACAGAGATGGCCAAGAAGACCAGAGCTGAGTCAGGACAGGCCACTGCTGGGGAACATATTTTCACCCACCACTCTGAGGACAGAGTGGATAGATGCAGACCAAATAGAGGGGCGGTTTGTGTGTCTTAGTGGGTGTGTGTTTCAATTTGTCATTTTGTCTCATGTTCTGAGAACATGAAGGAAAAACGTTTTTCTGTTGTTGTTGTTGTTGGTTTGAAATGGACTCTTGACTAGTGAGTCTTTCTATGTCAGTGGATCCCACTGGGTTTGTGTTTACAGAGAGTAGAGAGAAGAATGCAGCTATGAATGTGTCCTGTCTAGTGAAAATCTTTGCAGGGCTCCTCATGGCCAACTTAAGAATGGACTGCTGCTTGCCTTGCAGATGGGCAACACCTACCAAGATCCTAAGTTCCTGTATTCTTCCTGAATTTTGGCCACTCTCTGAAGGTGTTCGTGGTTTTGTAACATGTCCATGGACTGGATTGCTGAAGGGAATGCCAAGCATCTCAGAAAACTCTAAAATTAGCATGACTGGTAAGGATCTCTCTGGAGAATCCCTGCTTGGATAGATAGCCACTCAAGTTGCATGATTAGGAGCTGTCAGTGCCACAGTGTTCAATTAAAGAAAAGTTTTTCTCCAGGCTTCTTTCTTCCCTATTGTTCTGTTCCTCTCAATGTCAGGGAGGTGTTTGCCTTGGGGCACTCCTTTGGAACTCCTGAAGAAAACAGTTTGAAATGGAAATGAAGAGGCCTAATCTGTGCCTTTTAGGTAAAGTGCTTTGTAAAAGCTGTGTCTGAATCAGACTCTTGGCCCTGTGTGTGGCTGTGAATAACATTCTCAGCACCCCAAGAAATTCAAGAAAAATCCCATGTGTCCATCCAAATCTAAAAGGATGAAAAAAAGTGTAATATTGGCTGAAGTCTCTTGCTTTCCTCTGGTCAAGCTCCTGACCCCTATGAAGTAAGAACAGGAATCCTCTGGGTCAAATAAGTTATTGCAAGCCCTCCAGTAACTAGCACATAGTTGTTTGGGTTTTTCCATGAGTCCGGTACACATAAAGAATCTACCCCTCTCAGGCAGGAGGACTCTAATTTGAGAAGCAGAGCAGTATAAACTAGAGGCCCAATTTATCTATCCTGTTTTTCAGGAAGGGTGTCCAGACCACCATGACATTTGGCATATGATGGGCATGAGAGCTGAATTTGCACACCATCTTAGACTGCTCCCCCTATGGAAACCCCCAGCCAGAATGTTATGATAACTGTCTGAATGGAAGAAGATGAGGGCCATGTGGGAGTATTTTTGTTAGAATAATGGTCTTTTGTTTGGTGGTTGGAAAAGCTGACTGGGTCCAGCTCAGCTTTAATTCTGGTGTGATGTCATTAGAGACTGAGTTCTGAAACTAATCTCAGAGAACTATTGCCTTGATTTGTGTTGGGATTTTAGAAGGTCAGCCATTAGAAGAGCCTTTGGAAACTGAGATCTAGGCCGAGGGTGGCTTTCTCCCCAGCACTGGGAATCTTAGCCAGGATTTCCCATGATTTTGCTGTTAAAGCCTTTTCAGCTATAGTTGAGAGCCAAAACTCACATGAACCTCACATTTTAGACCCCAATGTGCCTGGATTCCTGTGACCTTTCGCCACTCCTTGAAAAGCCTTCCCTGCATGAGATCTCCAGAGCTTTTACTGAAAGGAGATTTCTCAACACTTAATGGCTCCTGAAAGTATCAAAACCCACAGTGCCAACTTCTTCATTCTTGAAATATGGCTAGGCCAATACCATGAAGTTTTTGAGAATCCCATGACCAGAAATCCCTGGAGAACCTTTAGATCTCCTGTTGCTCATCATTACTGAACCAGCGAGTGCATTTTTTGACTGAGTGGAATTCATGAAGATGTTGAAGACCAGAGATGCCAGTGTGCAGGAGTCAGCAGGGAATTGGGCCTGGAGCAATGGAGTGCAGGTGTGTGATCCAACATATGTGGTGGGCCCCTGTGGTTCTGTCATTGGCTTCCAAATGACATGTGACTGACAAGGTGCAGCCAGCAGACCCGAAAATATAAAAACATGTTGTTGTGCAGAGGATGCGGTGTGATGCTCAGAATCAAGTTGGTACACTCAATTGGGAAAGATATTGTGGATAGCAGCCCAGTTTGTATCTTTTTCCTCAGACCCTGACTCACCCCACATGACAGAGCTCCCTCCACAACTGTGTCCTGGTTGACATTTTTGTATTTCAAAAACAAACACCAATTTTCCAAGGAAGCTGCAAGTAATGCCATTAAAACTGGAGGGTGAGCCCAAGGCTTCACAATCCACCCAGGGAGACATTCATACCCCAAGGGCCACAGTTACCTACAAAGAGAGGATTCATCTCTGCTGCCTCCTGTTTCTATTGGAAAATAGGAACACATGTCCTCCTGTTCACATAGACTCAGACCAAACTTTGATGGTCTCACTACAAAGGAAGCTAAAGCATGAAGCTATATTTCTAGTGCACAAATGTCAGAGGCAGATAGTCAAGAAGTCATTAGGCCAGCAAAGCTCCCATGTTTGTGGAATGTTTACCCTGTCCCCTACATTTGGGATAACTTCTGCCACACCCCTGTTTGTGAGCTCCTCAGAATTTCCAATTCCAGATTTGTATTCACAGATAGATTTCCTCTTCTCCTTTCATTGTGTCTTATTTGGGGTGATAGTAATGTCAAGGCATTGTGGTGGATGACAGTGAAAGATTTTTATGTTGCACATGTTCACATATATATTAGACTCATTTTCCGTTTTGCCATTTGAAATATTGCATCTCTGACACTAATCCATAACCTATTAGACTCTGACTACTTATCCTATCATCGATAAAAATAATCCTAAAGGATAGACGTAGAGAAATTTGATAGGAGGCATGGTGTATACTTGAAATTTCATTTTGCTTCATCAGAGATACATATTATAAAACCTGTCACATATTTTTCTCGTTTTACTTCTCCATGAATTTTCAAAATTAACAAATATGTAACCTCCTGACTCCCTGTCTCTGTCGCCTGGGTCACAATATATATTTTTATGTACATATATATAATCCTACTGCCATCACAGGTATATTCTTGAGAGTACACTCACTTTTAAAAATACGAATTTCATGAAGAGATCACTGCCCCCCAATACACTGAGTTACTGAAAATTTAAGCTGTGGTGAGCTTTATACTTCAACAAGTTTACACATGAAACACTGTATAGGAAAATGTATATTTGGAGTACATATGTGAAGGATATATATCCCCTTATGAACTTCGATTGGCATAGGTGCTATTACAATTTAATGTATTAAATATATACATATATTTCATGTTTGAAAATACATAACATATATATATATATATATATATATATATATATATATATATATATTATGGATTTTCAAACATGAAATATATGTATCATATACTTATACTACCTTGATTCTTTCATGTCCATCTGTGTGGATTTATAATCAACTTTTCACAAGATATTTCTCAAAAATATTCATTTTCTTGACATACATATTCATTTCTCAATACTCCAAATTAACTTCAGTGAACATTGAGTACTATCCCTAATATTTATACAGTAAGTGACCCAGTTTAACATCAACGAAAGTATATTCCTCTGGGACATGATGTGTATTTTGAAGTAAATTTTCTTTGAAAATTGTTATATTCCTATTTCTTCAGTATATATACATCATAGGATGTATCATTTCATCCACAAGTCACAACTTGAAAAGCATATGATTCACCTTCATTCACTCCCTGTATCAGAACCCATATATTTCTCCATGTTGGTTTACTTGCTTTTTCAAGAGATTTCTTTTATAACACGTTACTTTTGAATTCCATCATCATTTTCAAAGCAAAACTCAAACACAGTTTGTTATCATTAGTAACACTAATATTACCACTAGATGTATAACTCCTTGGATTGAATGTTTGTATGTGAAGACCAGATTTCATGTATTTTTGAAAATATCAATTCAATCCATTTTTGAAAATAGTAACCTGTTTTTTTTTTTGTATTCACCTTATGGTCTATTCATGCATCATGTCTATATACATAGACCCAGGGTACACCTATTTTTATCCCCAAACTCTAAATGATAGGGTTTCAAAACATGCTCCCAGAAATGGTGGAAGAAATACGCATGTCACCTGCTCCATGTATTCCTTTCATTATGTCATCTTCTGGACACCAAATGCAAAACTCACACTTATCTTCTGATTCTACCAAAGCCTAATTTTCAGGAGAGCATGGATTACTAAAATCATCTACCTCTGCGTTGCCTATTGTTTTCAAATTTCAATCCTATGGTGAGTATACACTTCTTTCTTCCTAGGATAGTGTATTCAACCACCCCCCTGTTGAAAATCTCCCTGATCTTATTACTCATTTTGTACTTTCCTGATCTCCTAACATCCCTATTGATATCTATATCCCCAAGTGCCTTGTTGTGACTGACTCTTCATGTGTGCTGACATTCCCATTTACACTGTAATAGAAATTCATTGGATTGCAAAAAGGGCCTTTGGTTCAAAACATAAACTCACTCTTCTTCCTTACACTACACTGGAATCCTGCCTACTATCTCTATTTCACTGGAAGTTCTCTTTTACATTCAGTAGATCCAGGTACAAGATCTTATGCCATTGTATATGCTTTTAGAGGATTCATCTGTGCACAACACAATTCAAAACTATGTATCCAAATCAAGGGGCCAACACCCTTCTGTGCTTCATATCTTACCTAGTTTTCTATTTTCATACTTACATTTCATCTTACATTCATCTTACATCTTAAATATCCTAGTTGCCCAATACCCATATTCAACCAGCAGAATGACTCCTAACCCAAATCGAACATGATATGACCCTTAACCATACACTGTTCCCTCTATCTATTTTCATATAACAGCAGGTCCTGAGTTAAATTTGCCATACAGCTATGTGGGAAATCCTACAGCTGCTGAAAATCTCAAAGGTAAATGAAGAAATGATCCCTTGAGCAAATGTAGGCAGCTAGGTAGAACCTGTGAGGTCTAAAGTCATCTTCCATGGCCAACAACCCAGTCAGGATGAAGTGATGTAGCCGAATCAGCCTCTGTCTTCTCAATGCAGGGAAGATGGACACAATCAGGCCTGTGTGGATTGCTGATCCCAGGTTCTTAGGGTATATAGAGCTTTATGTCTTGTGAAAATGTCACCGGAAGGTGGGGCTGCCTCCATCTCATTGGACCCTTGGAAACAACTGTTAGGACAAAGTGGTTGCCAAGGCAGTGACCTCATTCACTTCCCTGAAGGAAGTGACCTCACCTCACTTCCTTGGTGATGGAACTCTCTGAACTTGGGATCCAGGAGGCGAGGCACCCAGAGGCAGTACCAGTCCCAGTGGGCTCACTTGTTTGTCTGTACCAAGGCCAGAGTCATTCTTCCTTGACACCTAGTGGTGTGTGGATAGTCAAATGCCTTGAATGGTCTGAACAGGGGCCTTTCCTGAGAAAGAAGTGTTGGCTCATTGCTGGCTCCTGACAACTCCACAGAGATGGCCAAGGAGACCAGAGCTGAGACAGGACAGGCCACTGCTGGGGAACATATTTTCACCCACCACTCTGAGGACAGAGTTGATAGATGCAGACCAAATAGAGGGGCGGTTTGTGTGTCTTAGTGGGTGTGTGTTTCAATTTGTCATTTTGTCTCATGTTCTAAGAACATGAAGGAAAAACGTTTTTCTCTTGTTGTTGTTGTTGGTTTGAAATGGACTCTTGACTAGTGAGTCTTTCTATGTCAGTGGATCCCACTGGGTTTGCGGTTAAAGAGAGTAGAGAGAAGAATGCAGCCATGAATGTGTCCTGTCTAGTGGAAATCTTTGCAGGACTCCTCATGGCCAATTTATGATAGAATGCTACTTGCCTTGCAGATGGGCAACACCTACCAAGATCCTAAGTTCCTGTATTCTTCCAGAATTTTGGCCACTCACTGAAGGGATTCGGGGTTTTGTGTCTAAGATGTGTACCACCTTCAAGCTCTTTGACATGGCCATGGACTGGATTGCTGATGGGAATGCCAAGCATCTCAGAAAACTCTAAAATTAGCATGACTTGTAAGGATCTCTCTGGAGAATCCCTGCTTGGATAGATAGCCACCCAAGTTGCATGATTAGGAGCTGTCAGTGTCACAGTGTTCAATTAAAGAAAAGTTTTTCTCCAGGCTTCTTTCTTCCCTGTTGTTCTGTTCCCCTGAATGTCAGGGAGGTGTTTGCCTTGGGGCACTCCTTTGGGAATCCTCAAGAAAACAGTTTCAAATGGAAATGAAGAGGCCTCATCTGTGCCTTTTAGGTAAAGTGCTTTGTAAAAGCTGTGTCTGAATCAGACACTTGGCCCTGGGTGAGGCTGTGAATTACATTCTCAGCACCCCAGGAAACTCAAGAAAAATCCCATGTGTCCATCCAAATCTAAAAGGATGAAAAAGAAGTGTAATATTGGAAGAAATCTCTTGCCTTCCTCTGGTCAGGCTCCTGACCCCTATGAGGTAAGGACAGGGATCCTCTGGGTCAAATGAGTTATTGCAAGCTCTACAGTAACTAGCACACAGGTGTTTGGGTTTTTTCATGATTCCTGTACACATTAAGAATCTACCCCTGGCAGGCAGGAGGCCTCTAATTTGAGAAGCAGAGCAGTATTAACTACAGGCCCATTTTATCTATCCTATTTCTCAGGAAGGGTGTCCAGGCCACCGTGACATTTGGCATATGATGGGCATGAGAGCATACTTTGCACACCATCTTAGACTGCTCCTCCTATGGAAACCCCCAGCAAGAATGTTATGATGAGTGTCTGTATGGAAAAAGATGAGAGCCACGTGTGAGTGTTTTTGTTAGAACAGTGGTCTTTTGTGTGGTGGTTGGAAAAGATGACTGGGTCCAGCTCAGCTTTAACTCTGGTGTGATGCCATTAGAGACTGAGTTCTGCAACTGATCTCAGAAAACTATTGCCATTAATTGAGTTGGGATATTACAAGGCCAGGCCTTAGAGGAGCCTTTAGAAATGGAGATCTAGGCCAAGGGTGGCTTTCTCCCCAGCACTGGGAATCTCAGCCAGGATTTCCCATGATTTTGTTGTTAAAACCTTTTCAGGTATAATTGAGAGCCAAAACTCACATGAACCTCACATTTTAGACCCCAATGGGCCTGGATTCCTGTGACCATTTTCCACTCCTTGAAAAGCCTTGCCTGAATGCAATCTGAGAGCTTTTACTGAAAGGAGATTTCTCAACACTTAATGGCTCCTGAGTGAATCAAAACCCACAGTGCAAACTTCTTCATTCTTGAAATATGGCTAGGCCAATACCATGAAGTTTTTGAGAATCCCATGACCAGATATCCCTGGAGAACCTTTAGATCTCCTGTTTCTCAACATGACTGAACCAGCGAGTGCCATTTATGCCTGAGTGGAATTCATGACTATGGTGAAGACCAGAGATGCCAGTGAGTAGGAGCCAGCAGGGAACTGGGCCTGGAGCAATGAAGTGCAGGTGTGTTGTCCCGACTGGCAGGACACATCAACGTGGGCAGCGAACCTAGATTGGGAGGAATAAAGGGACAAGAGACACAGATGACAGCAAGACAGTAGTTCTGATCAAGCTGCAAACTTTTATTGTTCACACAGGGGTATTTATGGGCTGGGGATGGAGAAGCTCTCTTATTGGCAGTTGCTAGAAGTCTTCACAAGGTGAGATAACGCAGGATGCTTCAGGAAGACAGATGGCCATAGGATGTCTTAGGGAGATAGATGGCTGCAGGGGTGTCTCAGGCAAGATGTCTCCCAGGGACTGTTTCTTGTAACTGTCAGGCTATTCTTTGAAGGAGAACTCCCTTTTGGTCCCTGGCACTGTCAGGCTATTCTTTGAAGGAGAACTCCCTTTTGGTCCCTGGCAATGTGTGATCCAACATCTGTGGTGGGCCCCTGTGGTTCTGTCATTGGCTTGCAAATGACATGTGACTGACAAGGTGCAGCCAGCAGACCCTACAATATAAAGGCATGTTGTTGTGGGGAGACGATTTGGTGTGATGCTCAGAATCAAGTTGCTAAGCGCAAGTGGGAAAGATATATGAGATAGCCGCCCAGTTTGTGTTTTTTCCTTCAGACCCTGACTCACCCCATGTGTCAGAGCTCCCTCTAGCACTGTTTCCCAGTTGACCTCTTTGTATTTCAAAAACAAGCACCAATTTTCCAAGGAAGCTGCAAGAAATGCCATTAAAACAGGATGGTGAGCCAAAGGCTTCACAATCCACCCAGGGAGACATTCATACCCCAATGGCCACAGTTACCTACAAAAAGAAGATTCAGCTCTGCTTCCTCCTCTTCATATTGGGAAATATGAACCCATGTCCTCCTGTTCACATAGACTCAGCCCAAGCTTTTATGGTCTCACTACAAAGGAAGCTAAAGCACAAAGCTATATTTCTAGTGCACAAATGTCAGAGGCAGATAGTCAAGAAGTCATTAGGCCAGCAAAGCTCCCGTGTTTGGGCAATGTTTACCCTGTCCCCTACTTTTGGGATCTCTTCTGCCACACCCAAGTTTGTGAGCTCCTCATAATGCCCAATTCCAGATATGTATTCACCGATTTTTTTCCTCTTCTCCTCTCATTGTGTCTTATTTGGGGTGATAGTAATGTCAAGGCATTGTGGTGAATGACAGTGGAAGATTTTTAAGTGCCACATGTTCACATATATATTAGACTCATTTTCCGTTTTACCACTTGAAATATTGAATCTGACACTAACCCATAAACTACTAGACTCTGACTACTTATCCTAATTTCAATAAAAATAATTCTAAAGGAATAGAAGAAGAAATGTTTGATAGGAGGCATGGTGTATACTTGGATTTGCCTTTTTCTTCATCAGACCTACATATTATAAAACTTGTCACACATTTTTCTCGTTTTACTTCTCCATGAATTTTCAAAATTAACAAATATGTAACTTCCTGACTCCCTGTCTCTGTCGCCTGGGTCACAATGTATATTTTTATATACATATATATAATCCTACTGCCATCATAGGTATATTATTGAGAGTACTCTCACTTTGAAAAATACGAAATTTATGAAGAGCTCACTGCCCCCCAATACACTGAGGTAACTTAATGTTCAAGCTGTGGTGTGTTTTATACTTCAACAAGTTTACACATGAAACAATGTAGAGTAAAATGTATATTTTGGGTATATATGTGAAATATACTTATTCCCTTATGAATTTCGATTGGCATACATACTATTACATTTTAATGTATATATATATATATATATATATATATATATATATATATATATATGGTATATATATATATATATATAGTTTGGATTTGCAAACATGAAATATATGTGTCATATACTTATACTACCTTGATCCTTTCATGTCCATCTGTGTGCATTTAAAATCAACTTTTCACAAGATATTTCTCAGAAATATTCATTTTCTTGACATACATATTCATTTCTGAATATTCAAAATGAACTTCAGAGAATATTGAGTACTAACTAACCCTAATATTTCTACAGTAAGTGACCCAGTTTAACATCCATGAAAGTATATTCATATGGGACATGATGTGTATTTTGAAGTAAATTTTCTTTCAAAATTGTTATATTCCCATTTCTTCAGAAAAGATACATCATAGGATGTATCTTTTTATCCACAATTCAAAAATTGATATGCATATGATTCACTTTCATTCACTCCCTGTATCAGAACCCATGTATATCTTCATTTTGCTTCACTTGCTTTTTCATGAGATTTCTTTTACAACACATTACCGTTAAATTCCATCATCATTTTTGAAGCAAAACTCAAACACAGTTTGTTGTAATTTGTAACCCTAATTTTAACACTAGATGTGTTACTACTTGGATTGAATGTTTGTATGTGAATACCAGATTTCATGTATTTTTGAAAAAATCAAATCAACCCATTATTAAAAATAGTAAACTATTATATTTTTTATTCACTGTATGGTCTATTCATGCATCATATCTCTATCCGTAGACCCAGGGTACACCTATTTTTATCCCGAAACTCTAAATGATAGGGTTTCAAAACATGCTCCCAGAAATGGTGGAAGAAATATGCATGTCACCTGCTCCATGTATTCTTTTCATCACATCATCTTCTGGACACAATATGCAAAACTCACACTTATCTTATGATTCTACCAAAGCCTAATTTTAATGACAGCACGGATTACTAAAATCATCTACGTCTGTGTTGCCTATTGTTTTCAAATTTCAATCCTATGGTGAGTATACACTTGTTTCTTCCTAGGATAGTGTATTCAACCATTCCCCTGTTGATAATATCCCTGATATTATCACTCATTTTATGCTTTGCCCTATCTCCTAACATCCCTATTGATATCTGCTTGCCCAAGTGCCTTGTTGTGACTGACTCTTCTTGTGTGCTGACATTCCCATTTAACTGTAATGGAAATTCATTGCATTGCAAAAAGGGACTTTTTTCCATATCCTAAACTCACTCTTCTTCCTTACCCCAGTCAGCAATCCTGCCTACTTTCTCTATTTCATTGGAAGTTATCTTTTAAATTCAGTAGTACCAGGTATAAGATCTTATTCCATTGTATATGGATTTAGAGGATTCATCTCTGCAGAACATAATTCAAAACTATGTATCCAAATCAAGGGACCAACAAACTTGTGTGCTTCAGATCTTACCTAGTTTTCTATTTTCATACTTACATGTCACCTTACATTCTTATAAATACCCCAGTTGCCCAATACCCGTATTAATCCAGCAGAATGACTCCTAACCCAAATCTAACATGATATGACCCTTAACAATACTCTGTTCCCTCTATCTATTTTCACATAACAGCAGGTCCTCAGTTGATCTTGCCATACAGGTATGTAGGGAATCCTACAGCTGCTGAGAAGCTCAAAGGTAGAGGCAGAAATGATCCCTGCATCAAATGTAGGTAGGTAGGTAGGACCTGTTGGGTCTAAAGTCATCTTCCATGGCCAAAAACACAGTCGGGATGAAGGTATGTGGCTGAATCAGCCTCTCTCTTCTCAATGCAGGGAAGATGGACACAATCAGGCCTGTGTGGATTGCAGATCTAGGGCTCCTAGGGTATATAGAGCTTTATGTCTTGTGAAAATGTCACAGGAAGGTGGGGCAGCCTCCATCTCATGGGACCCTTGGAAACAACTGTTAGGACAAAGTGGTTGCCAAGGCAGTGACCTCATTCACTTCCCTGAAGGAAGTGACCTCACTTCAGTTCCTTGGTGATGGAACTTTCTGAAGTTCGGATCCAGGAGTCGAGGTACCCAGAGGCAGTTCCAGTCTCAGTGGGCTCACTTGTTTGTCTGTACCAAGACCAGAGTCATCCTTTCTTGGCACCTAGTGATGTGTGGATAACCAAATGCCTTGAATGATCTGAACAGGGGCCTTTCCTGAGAAAGAAGTGTTGGCTCATTGCTGGCTCCTGACAACTCCACAGAGATGGCCAAGGAGACCAGAGCTGAGACAGGACAGGCCACTGCTGGGGAACATATTTTCACCCACCACTCTGAGGACAGAGTGGATAGATACAGACCAAATAGAGGGGCGGTTTGTGTGTCTTAGTGGGTGTGTGTTTCAATTTGTCATTTTGTCTCATGTTCTGAGAACATGAAGGAAAAATGTTTTTCTGTTGTTGTTGTTGTTGGTTTGAAATGGACTCTTGACTAGTGAGTCTTTCTATGTCAGTGGATCCCACTGGGTTTGTGGTTAAAGAGAGTAGAGAGAAGAATGCAGCCATGAATGTGTCCTGTCTAGTGGAAATCTTTGCAGGACTCCTCATGGCCAATTTAAGAATGGACTGCTGCTTGTCTTGCAGATGGGCAACACCTATCAAGATCCTAAGTTCCTGTATTCTTCCTGAATTTGGGCCACTCTCTGAAGGGCTTCGTGTTTCTGTGTCCAAGATGTGTACCACCTCCAAGCTCTGTGACATGGCCATGGACTGAATTGCTAAAGGGAATGCCAAGCATCTCAGAAAACTCAAATTTAGCATGACTGTTAAGGATCTCTCTGGAGAATCCCTGCTTGGATAGATAGCAACTCAAGTTGCATGATTAGGAGCTGTCAGTGCCACAGTGTTCAATTAAAGAAAAGTTTTTCTCTAGGATTCTTTCTTCCCTATTGTTCTGTTTCCCTGAATGTCAGGGAGGTGTGTGCCTTCAGGCACTCCCTTGGGAATCTTTAATAAATCAGTTTCAATTGAAAATGGAGAGACCTAATCTGTGCCTTTTAGGTAAAGTGCTTTGTAAAAGCTGTGTCTGAATCAGACACTTGGCCTGTGTGTGGCTGTGAATTACATTCTCAGCACCCCAGGAAACTCAAGAAAAATCCCATGTGTCCTTCCTAATCTAAAAGGGTGAAAAAGAAGTGTAATATTGGATGAAGTCTCTTGCCTTTCTCTGGTCAGGCTCCTGACCCCTATGAAGTAAGAACAGGGATCCTCTGGGTCAAATGAGTTGTTGCAAGCCCTCCAGTAACTAGCACACAGTTGTTTGGGTTTTTTCATGATTCCTGTACACATAAAGAATCTACTTCTGGCAGGCAGGAGGCCTCTAATTTGAGAAGCAGAGCAGTATTAACTACAGGCCCATTTTATCTATCCTATTTCTCAGAAAGGGTATCCAGGCCACCATTACATTTGGCATATGATGGGCATGAGACCTGAATTTGCACACCATCTTAGACTGCTCCTCCTATGGAATCCCCCAGCCAGAATGTTATGATGAGTGTCTGTATGGAAGAAGATGAGGGCCATGTGGGAGTGTTTTTGTTAGAATAGTGGTCTTTTGTGTGGTGGATAGAAAAGGTGACTGGGTCTAGCTCAGCTTGAACTCTGGTGTGATGCCATTAGAGACTGAGTTCTGGAACTGATCTCAGAGAACTATTGCCATGAATTTTTGTTGGGATTTGAGAAGGCCAGGCATTAGAGGAGCCTTTGGAACCTGAGATCTAGGCCAAGGGTGGCTTTTTGCGGAGCACTGGGAATCTCAGCCAGGATTTTCCATGATTTTGCTGTTAAAGCCTTTTCAGCTATAGTTGACACCCCAAACACACATAAATCTCATATTTTGGACCCCAAGGCCTGGATTCCTGTGACTTTTTGCCAGTCCATGGGAAGCCTTACCTGCATGAGATCTCCAGAGGTTTCACTGAAAGAAGATTCCTCAACTCTTAATGGCTCATGAATGAATCAAAACACACAATGCCAACTTCTTCATTCTTGAAATATGGCTTGGTTAATACCATGAACTTTGTATACATTCCATGACCAGAAATCTTTGGAGAACCTTTCGATCTCCTGTTGCTCTTCATGACTGAACCAGCGAGTGCCATTTTTGACTGAGTGGAATTCATGACCATGGTGAAGAATAGCTATGCCAGTCAGTAGGAGCCAGCAGGGAACTGGGCCTGGAGCAATGGGGTGCAGATGTTTGATCCAGCATCTATGTTGGGCCCTTGTGTTTCTCTCACTGAATTCCAAATGTCATGTGATTGACAAGATGCTGCCAGCAGGCCCTAAATTATAAAGGCATGTTGTTGTGGGGAGAGGATTTTGTGCGATGCTCAGAATCAAGTTGCTATGCTCACGTGGGCAAGATATATGGGATAGCACCCCAGTTTGGGTTTTTTCCTTCAGACCCTGACTCAACCCACGTGACAGAGCTCCCTTGAGCAATGTGTCCCAGTTGAACTTTTTGTATTTCAAAAACAAACACCAAATTTCCAGGGAAGCTGCATGAAATGCCATTAAAACTGGAGGGTGAGCCAAAGGCTTCACAATCCACCCAGGGAGACATTCAGACCCCTATGGCCACAGTTACCTATGAAGAGAAGATTCAGCTCTGCTGCCTCCTGTTTGTATTGGAAAATATGAACCCATGTCCTCCTGTTCACATAGACTCAGCCCAATCTTTCATGGTCTCATTATAAAGGAAGCTAAAGCACAAAGCTATATTTCTAGTGCACAAATGTCAGATGCAGGTAGTCACGAAGTCATTAGGCCAGCACAGCTCCAATTTGTGGAATGCTTACTCTGTCCCCTACTTTTGGAATCTCTTCTGCCACACCCAAGTTTGTGAGCTCCTCAGAATTTCTCATTCCAGATATGTATTCACAGATTTTTTTCCTCTTCTCCTCTTATTGTGTATTCTTTGTGTTGATAGTAATGTCAAGGCATTGTGGTGGATGACAGTGTAAGACTTATATATGTCACATGTTCACATACATATTAGACTCATTTTCTATCTTGCCTTTTGAAATATTGAATTTCTGACTCTAACGCATAACCTACTAGACTCTGACTACTAATCCTAACATGAATAAAAATAATCGTAAACTAATAAAAGTACAGGCATTTCATACGAGGCATGGTGGAAATTTGGACTTGCCTTTTGCTTAATTGGGGATACATATTATAAAACCTGTCGCCCATTTTTCTCGTATTACTTCTCCATGAATTTTCAAAGTTAACAAATATGTAACTTCCTGACTCCCTGTCTCTGTCACCTGGATCACAATATATATTTTTATATACATATATAGAATCCTACTGCCATCACAGGTACATTCTTGAGAGAACTCTGACTTTTGAAAATACAAATTTTATAAAGAGATCACTCCCCCCATACACTGAGGGAACTGATAATTCAAGCTGTGGAGTGCTTTATACTTCAAAAATTTTATACATAAAACACTCTAGAGGAAAATGAATCTTTTGAGTACATATGTGAAGAATATATATACCCTTATGAATTTCGATTAGCATATGTGCTATTACATTTAAATGTATTATATATATATATATATATATATATATATATATATATATATATGAATACACTGTACAGATTTGCAAACATGAATCATATGTGTCATATACATATACTACCTTGATTCTTTCATGTTCAACTTTGTGGATTTTTAATCAACTTTTCACAAGATATTTCTCAGAAATATTCATTTTCTTTACATACATATTCATTTCTGAGTACTCAAAATGAACTTCAGTGAATATTGAGTACTAACCCTAATATTTCTACAGTAAGTGACCCAGTTTAATATCAATTAAAGTATATTCACATGGGACAAGATGTGTATTTTGAAGTTAATTTTCTTTCTAAATTTTTATATTCCTATTTTTTCAGTATATATACATCACAGGAGGTATCATTTTATCCATTCACAAATTGAAGTGCATATTATTCACTTTCATTCACTCCCTGTATCAGAACTTATGTATTTCTCCATGATGCTTTACTTGCTTTTACCTGAGATTTCTTTTATAACACACTACTTTTGATTTCCTTCATCATTTTCAAAGCAAAAATCAAACACAGTTTGTTATAATTAGTAACCCTAATATTACCACTAGATGTATAACTACTTGGATTTCATGTTTGTATGTGAATACCAGATTTCATGTATTTTTTAAAATATCAAGTCAATCCATTATTTAAAATAGTAACCTGTTATATTTTTTATTCACCGTATGTTCTATTCATGCATCATCTCTATATATGTAGACACAGGGTACACCTTTTTGTATTTGCAAACACTAAATGATAGGGTTTCAAAACCTTCTCCCAGAAATGGTAGAAGAAATACCAATGTCATCTGCTCCATGTATTCCTTCCATCACATAATCTTCTGGACACAAATTGCAAAACTCACACTTATCTTATGATTCTACCAATGCCTAATTTTAATGAGAGCATGGAATACTAAAATCATCTAAGTCTGTGTTGCGTATTGTTTTCAAATTTCAATCTTATGTTGAGTATACACTTGTTTCCTCCTACGATATTCACCCACCCCCCCTTTTGAAAATACCCCTGATCTTATTACTCATTTTGTACTTTGCCAGAATTCCTAACATCCGTATTGATATCTATTTTTCCAAATGCCTTGTTGTGACTGACTCTCCATGTGTGCTGATATTCCCATTTACACTCTAATAGAAATTCGATTGCAAAAAGGGCCTTTTGTCCAAATCCTAAACTCACTCTTCTTCCTTACCCTACACAGGAATTCTGCCTACTGTCTCTATTTCACTGGAAGTTCTCTTTTACATTCAGTAGTCCCAGGTATAAGATCTTATGCCATTGTATATGGATTTAGAGGATTCATCTCTGCAGAACATAATTCAAAACTATGTATCCAAATCAAGGGCCCAACACCCTTGTGTGCTTCAGATCTTACCTAGTTTTCTATTTTCATACTTACATTTCATCTTACATTTTTATAAATCTCCTAGTTTCCCAATATCTGTATTCATCCAGCAGAATGAGTCTAATCCAAATTGAACATGATATGACCCTTAACCATACTCTGTTCCCTCCATCTATTTTCATACAACAGCAGGTCCTGAGTTTATATTGCCATACAGGTATGTAGGGAATCCTACAGCTGCTGAGAAGCTCAAAGGTAGATGCAGAAATGATCCCTTGAGCAAATGTAGGCAGCTATGTAGGACCTGTGAGGTCTAAAGTCATCTTCCATGGCCAGCAACCCAGTCAGGATGAAGGGATGTGGCTGAATCAGCCTCTCTCTTCTCAATGCAGGGAAGATGGACACAATCAGGCCTGTGTGGATTGCTGATCCTGGGCTCCTAGGGTATGTAAACCTTTCGGTCTTCTGAAAATGTCACAGGAAGGTGGGGCAGCCTCCGTCTCATGGGACCCTTGGAAACAACTGTTAGGACAAAGTGTTTGTCAAGGCAGTGACCTCATTCACTTCCCTGAAGGAAGTGACCTCACCTCACTTCCTTGGTGATGGAACTCTCTGAACTTGGGGTCCAGGAGGCGAGGCACCCAGAGGCAGTTCCAGTCTCACTGGGCTCACTTGTTTGTCTGTATCAAGGCCAGAGTCATTCTTTCTTGGCACCTAGTGATGGGTGGATAGCCAAATGCCTTTCCTGAGAAAGAAGTGTTGGCTCATTGCAGGCTCCTGACAACTCCACAGAGATGGCCAAGGAGACCAGGATGAGACAGGACAGGCCACTGCTGGGGAACATATTTTCACCCACCACTCTGAGGACAGAGTGGATAGATGCAGACCAAATAGAGGGGCGGTTTGTGTGTCTTAGTGGGTGTGTGTTTCAATTTGTCATTTTGTCTCATGTTCTGAGAACATGAAGGAAAAACGTTTTTCTTTGTAGTTGTTGTTGGTTTGAAATGGACTGTTAACTAGTGAGTCTTTCTATGTCAGTGGATCCCACTGGGTTTGTGTTTAAAGAGAGTAGAGAGAAGAATGTATCCATGGATGTGTTCTGTCTAGTGGAAAACTTTCTAGCACTCCTCATGCCCAATTTATCAATGGACTGCTGCTTCTATTTCACATGGGCAACACCTACTATGACCCTAAGTTTCTGTATTCTTCCTGAATTTTGGCCACTCTCTGAAGGCGTTCGTGGTTTTGTGTCCAAGATGTGTACCACATTCAAGCTCTGTGACATGTCCATGAACTGGATTGCTGAAGGAAATGTCAAGCATCTCAGCAAACTGAAAAATTAGCATGACTGGAAGGATCTCTCTGGAGAATCCCTGCTTGGATAGATAGCAACCCAAATAGCATGATTAGGAGCTGTCAGTACCACAGTATTCTTCTTGAGGAAAAGTCTTTTTCCAGGCTTTTTTCTTGCCTATTGTTATGTCTTTGCCTTAGGCCACCCCTTTGTGAATCCTCATGAAAACAGTTTCAAATGGAAATGAAGAGGCCTAATCTGTGCCTTTAAGGTAAAAGATGTGTCTGAATCAGACTCTTGGCCCTGTGTGAGGCTGTGGATTAGATTCTCAGCACCCCAGGAAACTAAATGAAGATCCCATATATACATCCAAAACCAAAAGGATGAAAAAGAAGATTCCTATGAAGTAAGAACAGGGATTCTCTGGGTCAAATGAGATGTTGCAATCCCTATAGTAAGTAGCACACAGGTGTTTGACTCCAGTACACATAAAGAATGTACCCCTGGCAGGCAGGAGGTCTCTAATTTGAGATGCAGTGCAGTATTAACTACAGGCCCATTTTATCTATCCTGTTTCTCAGGAAGGGTGTCCAGGCCACCATGACTTTTGGCAAATGATGGGCATGAGAGCTTACTTTGGACACCATTTCAGACTGCTTCCCCTATGGAAACCCCCACCCAGAATGTTATCATGAGTGTCTATATGGAAGAAGATGAGGGCCATGTGGGACTGTTTTTGTTTGAATAGTGTTCTTTGATAGACCAAACCTGATTTTCTCTCAAAATTGTGAGTATCTTGCCAGAAATCATTGAGAAAATAATTTTGGTTTTAGTATAATTTACTGCAAATTCTGAACCTGCTTGGAATGCCCGCTCGTGCCTTAAACTCACCCATGCCTGGTTTTCTGACCAGATAGAAGCCCTCTCTGAAACTTCAGTGACACCTCAGAAATATTGGCCTTCCCTGTCCAGATAACGACCCTTTCTAATGATCTTCATAAATTCTGATGTTGAGGCCAGCAAAAATGTAAACTTCCATTAGTGTGATTCTTGTCAAAGTTCTGTTATCTGTAACCCCCTTTTTTGATAATTTTTCTGGGCTATAAAGCTGGGCTGCAGGAAAGCTGCTGCTGTTGTCTTGTTTCCTGTGGTTTTGGGTGGGAGAGGCAGCCAGGCCGGTCAAAGAGATAAGTTTGCTTTATTCGATTTTAATTGGAGTCAGTAGTCTTTTCTTGCATCCTGGTCTAACAATGGTATGCAGTGATCTCTAATTTTGAGACCATATGGTTCTTTCAAGCAGGTAAATAATAATTTTCTTTCATAGACTTAAACAACAATCATGTTTCTTCTAAGCTCCAGATTTTCTCCATAAAGTTTCCCAGAAAAAAGAGTTACTCACACCATTCTGCTGCTCATCATCTGCTTTGATATCCAGTATGGTTTGGATTTTATTATTTCACTATTAATAGGCATAGTGTGGACAGGTTATCTCATCCTGACATGTCTTCAAAAGGCTTTTGATCAATAGTGATGTCATGCTCAGTCCTTTGGTGTTGATCAATGCTGACACTTAAATAATAAAACTATGCAAATTAAGTGGAGAAAAAAGCTCAGCTTCTGACAAAACTGATCAAAAGCAAATTTGTCACTACTATTAAAATAATATGTTCTATTTCAGAATATTTACCTCTGATAAAAATCAATAAAATAGGATTAAATTTTCTACTAGAACAAAGTTGTCTAAATAGCTAGCAAATAGCTTCTGGATTTTTTTTTTCTGTATCTGGAACAGTTTTTCAACATGTGCTTTAATTTTCACTATATCTGACACCATTTGCATATCATAAATTTTTATAATTTTTATTCACTTTATATCTTAGACATTTATATTTAGTCTATTTTTTTGTCTTCTTGCATTACAGTTCCTGATATGTCTTTCAGTGAAATTCTATTAGAGAAATATTGATGCTTTTATTTTTTTTCTTTTTTGTCTATTAATATATACATGCTCATATCAAAACTATTCAGGAGTCTCCTGGAGTATTGCATGTTTATGGAAACCTTGGGTGACTTAGGTAGATCCTGTGAACAAAAGAGATAGGAGATGTATCTCATTCTTGGACTACCTTAGTGTTCACTTCCCTTTACCAAAACTAGTAAAAGAAAAACATGAACAACAGAAATCCAACAAATACCATGAAAGAGTACTTCATGAACAAGAGAATGCCTGCATTTTTTTAAAAAAAATAGAAGTGTTGGGCACCATATAAAACAATTGAAAGCCACACACACTTCTGTTAAGAATATAAAATGATAGAGTAGGTATAGAAATGGATTTGATGAATGCTAAAATTTTAAACATAGAATTACCACATAACCTACCAATTTTATTCTTAGCTAAATTTCCAAATGAACTTAAAACAGATATTGAAATACTTGAACATGAATATCAATGGCATCACCATTTATACAAGGAGATATATGGAAATCCAAATTTTCATCAGGAATGACAAACAAATGTGTCTATGTATTTATATGTATAAATATAAATGATATATATGCATACATACTGAGGAAGCACATGTACATATAGATATATTCATACAAATATATATCTATATATAGCATTCATATATATGTTTGAATATTACTCTGCAATAAAAATGAAGTACTGATACAGACCACCATGTAGACAAATATCAAAAATATTAAGAAAAGTAAGCAAAATCAGAGATGAAATTTAACCTGGGTTATAACTACATTTATATCAAATATCCAAAAATTGGAAATCATAGAGTTAGAAAAAAAAGAGTTATTTGCCAGGGGCTTGGAAGCCATTTAAGTGAGTGGTTGCTTAACAGATTACATGGCTTATTTTTAGTAATTAAAATTTTTTAAACAAGATAATTCTTGTAATTATACCACAACATTGTAAATTTCACTACATAACTTATGTTTGATGGGCACTTTTATGAGAATTCAACTCAATAACACCAATAAGGAAAAAGTCTTTAAAACACTGAAGTCTATAGAATTATAACTAGAGATGACAGAAATGAACTATGGAATTGAACATAACTTTCTAATCCTTGTAGTGAACAAATGACAAGAGTAACTGCATTATGTAGAGTCACAAAATTAGAATTCTAAACACAATGAGTTATACTCCATGTATGTATAACATGCCAAAATATATTCGAAAAAGAACAAATAAATTAAATTAAAAAAAACCTATGGAGTTATAGTCTCTCACATGTACTATGCATCCCAAAGCTAAAGCATGGATGGTAACACAGGATACCAGAATTCAAGAGCCTTTTCTGAGTCAGGCAGTGCTCTTAATTCATTATTTACTTTGTCCATATCTTTCCAGTATCTTGAGTCCTGATTGGAAGACTTCTGATCTTACAGATGAGTACACTAAGTTTGAGGTCACCATCACTGCAGACTAAGTCTCTGACAATTAATTTTTGTGATTTCCAATTTAATGAATCATGTATAACAATTAAAAGTAAGTCTTGTTTCCCCACCCCGACCTCACTCCCATAGGAGGAGGAAGCAAGAGGTAGAAATTACGAAAGGGCAACAAAGCCATCTGCATAAACTATTAATGTTAAAAACTTGATTGTGATCATTTTTACACTAGTAAATATATATACCCAAACATGAAAAAGTATGAATGATATATATATAGTTTCAGTATTACCCTAATAAAATTGTTTTAAATTTGAAAGAAATTCATATATTCATCAGAAAAAAAGTATATATTTGGAAAGCATAGGAAAAGATGCTAAACATTATATGTTATCAAGAAATTACATATTAAATACAACTATAAAAATTTACAAAACTTTAAACCTGACAATATCAAGAGCTGGCAAAGATGGGGAACAAGAAGAACTCTCATAAATTGCTGTAGGGATAACAAAATTGAACAGCCACTCTGAAAGACAGCTTGATAGCTTCTTAAAAATTAAATTCACACTTACTACGACCCACTAATTGTATTTCTCAGGTTAATTCAATGAAATTGAAAGCTATGTCCACACAAAACCTACATACAAATGCGCACAGATTCTTCATTCATGATTGCTAAGAGCAGGAAGCATCTAAGAGAGACTTCAGTAGCTATTTACCTGTTATTAATGTAAATATTATGATACATCCATACACTGGAGGGTCATTCAAAAAATTTTTTTAAATGAAATTTACTAATAAACATGGAAACACATGGAGGCATCATACATAAATATTGTTAGAAAAAATATATTGTCTGAAACAAACATTTTTTGTGATTCCAAATTTGTGACATTCTGTAAAAGTCAAAAAATTAAAAATGTTTAACATTGCCAAGAAATCAGGGGCAGTAGAAGAAGCTAAATAGGGGAAGAACAGGGATTTCTGGCATAGTGAATCTACTCTATAAGACACCATCATGGTGAAAATTGACATTATTCTTTGCCAATGCTTAAAAAACTGTAAAATTAATGTTTTAATAAATAATTAAACTATTTAAATAAATAATTAAACTATTACCATTAATAATCATTTAATACCATCACTATTGACAAAATATTTTGATTTTGTGCTTATATCAAATATTTTTCAGTAATATACAAAGCAAAAAATAGTGAAAACTCTGAATAAGGGAAAGCATATGGGAACATGGTACTATGTGCTTCATTTTCTTGTAAATCAACAACTCTCTTTAAAATAAAATCTGTTCATTAAAACAATCACAGAAGCCTTGGTAATCTTTCTAGCCTCAAACATGGGCTGCCCTAGGACAGGCCCTAAACAATAAAATTTGTACTGAGATTAATCTTCAAAAACCTGTTTTTCTTCTTTCTTTCTTTTCTATTTTTACAATTTTCATTATCTTTTTAGAGAACAGTGAACATAAGGCCTTTGTGAATAAACTAGTACCTTGCATTCAAAAGATGCTTATACATCAATAAAAAATGATTTTTTTATCACTTGGCACCATAGTTAGTAATTCTTTGAATACTAAGGAAAAGATGTTCTAAACTTATTTTACTACACTTATATTCATGAGAAAATTTTCTGAGTCTTTTTAAGTCAATCTTACTTCTAATATGCTACCTATAAAATGAGAGTACTTTCTTTTACTTAAAA
This sequence comes from Callospermophilus lateralis, assembly GCF_048772815.1. Classification (NCBI taxonomy): domain Eukaryota; kingdom Metazoa; phylum Chordata; class Mammalia; order Rodentia; family Sciuridae; genus Callospermophilus; species Callospermophilus lateralis. The sequence continues at coordinate 502,171 of NW_027513641.1, read as the reverse complement.
ATCTCTGGTTGAAATAAATGAAGATAGTTCAAGTAAAGATGTATGCTGATAGATATTAAGGGACAGATAAATTGTGGGTGATATTACTGAGAGACACAGTTTTATTGTTCAGATAAATAGTAGGCATTTGGTGATACTTAGAGCTCTATATTCTTATTTTTTAATAACTTAACCCTTCGCATATAGATCTTGCATTTCTGAGTAATGGTAGTTACTAACACTAACCTACCAGAAACAGATAATAGGGTCTGTGAGTCATTTCTGTCCAGATCAAGTTCCATTATGCTCACAATATTTAGTAGAGTTGGACATGACCAGGGCCAGTCAGGAACTTCCCTTACATTCTAAGCTAAGGTTAACAGGAAAGAGGTTCTTATTTTGGTTCCTAGAATGGGAAAGAGAAAATTCTGCTTGATTGGCATCCACAGCTCTTTTTTTTTTCACAGATCTTAAACTACCTGCCATGACTAAGTTGGATTTTACAGTAGCTGAAGAAATTATCTTCAAGTGCAAATTGGTTCATAATGACAATGTATATCTGCTAAATATTCAATATGATGAGGGTGAAAGAATGAGAAGATGGACTACAATGGGAAGGGGTAATTGGAAGAAAAACTGGCTTCCTGAGGAAGAAGGTGCTTTAACCTTTCTTCATTCCCAAATGAGAAAAATCATTAGTAAAATTCCTTCCTTCCTTTCTCTCTTCACTATTTTCATCTTTCCTTATTTTATTGGTTATTTCCTTCTTAACTCTCACTCTAAATTCCTTCCTTGATTTCTTTTTAAGAGAAGATGTCACAGTTCACTCTCCATATTTACTTGTCAGAAACTAGTCATTTGGAAAATAAAGCTCTATGGAAGGCATATCCATTTATGTTGGGTGTCATTACTCTGAATTGGTTTCAATTGAAAAACCTGAAAAATATATTTTAAGAGTATAAACACTCACATGAAACATTAGTTTGGATTATTTATTTGTTTATTTATTTTCTTATACAGAAAGCTATACATATCTGGGGTCTAATGAGAGGCCCTGCATTGCTTTGCTAGGAAGAGAATCAGAAAAAAAAAGACAACAGCAATAAAAACTAAATTATTTTTATGATATTACTGACTTTTCTATAATAAAAGAAGTTTATAATAATTTAGAGAAAGTTACTTTATCTCTTCCTGAAAAACATTTAAACTTTCAAAGGTATTTTCACTGATTTTTTACCCAAATATCAAAGAATAATTTTATTCACTGAAAACTTTAAAGAAAAATTGTTTTTCAAAGGCAATTTTAATTTACTCAATGAATGACAATGGACTTTGGGTGTTCAGGTAAAGTAAGCATTTTTTATAGAAATTTTTGTAATTTTAAAGTAGAAAGGTAATTGGATCATCAGAGTACAGCTTTGCCCCAAATATCTGAATCCACATATTGATGTCAGAATGGTCAAACTTGGAAGTAAAGGAAAATTTTTTTTGAAGAAGACTCAAAGCCCTGGGTACCTACTTCTTTTTACCCATGAGTCTTTCAGGCACTGAGTGACTATGAAGCCAGATTTAAAGATATGTCCTTAGTGTAGTTAGGTAAATCCGGTCTCATATGAAGTAAGATAGATTCAATGGAGGCCATTATAGAGAATGGAGTCCAGGAAACCAGAGCAGCCTTGGGGAAATTGAAATGTTAATGTCCCCTAGACATGGAGCCCATCCTAAGGAAATGTTAATGAAACAGCTCCAAGCAAACAGGGAGTTGCTAATCCTGAAGCTGCTCCAGGGCCTTCCTAACCAGATTACTCTTCCTGCCTGGCTATCTCCCACCTTTTTGGCCTTTCCACCTTGGAAAAAAACACAGGAGTGTGGGAAAACTGAAGAAAGACTTTAGCAATAAAAAAGGGAAGACCTCCCTCTTCTATGGATTCCACCTTTTGGGTCCCCTTCTTCCTCTGGGGAGAAGTCTTTTCTACTGTCCTTAATAAAGCTTCCACTTTCCATTGTACACTTGCCTGGGCCTGCTTCTTTGGTGTTATACATCAGCATTGGGAAATTAAAGACTCCAGGTAAACAGCAGTAACAACTATTCTGTGAGAGGCACCAGAGTTAATGAACATTGCAGCATTATTCAAAGTGTAGCTTGAGAAGACTCTCTGTTATTATTGAATTTATTCATGGGAAATAGTCATTTTTCCTTCTTGGTCATACATGTGTCAAAGACAGTTTAACAAGTTGAACTTGACAGTTTCTTCTACCCAGACTGATTTATTCCTTTCACTTGAAGTGAAACATTATATTTAATTTATTAACAATATGTGTGTAAACTATTGCCTTCTACTCTGTACTCAGCAGAAAGAGAACTGATGATATTTGCTTAACTTTGTTGATTTCTACAAAACATCTCCAGGCTTCACATTTGGGTGTCCAGCTAAATTCAGCATGATGTTTATGTTAGTGCTTCTCTTATTTCCCTATTTCTTAACACTGTAATAATATCTTATATTTTCCTGCATTACAAACACCTAGATATCTTAATTTAGTAATTATCCTGATACACACACATGAAAAATGTTGATTCCACTTTTCATGGAACTTAGCTTTTAATTCAGAAGTATTTCATAAGCTTCATCCTGCTCTCATGGGGTCTTTCAGTTTCTTTGACTGATCCTCTTGTGTTTTATTTATTTCAATGGTTTTTACATTTATTTAAGGAGCATTATGTAAAGAGTATGAATAACATTAAATTCCATTAGAAATAAATTTGATAACATTGGAGAGTTAGAGTGTTAAAATATTTTATCCCATCTTTGCATATTTCCATATAGAGACTCTGAGAGAAATTATAGCTACTTTGTTTTATGGATCAAAAATTTAATATGTGAGCTAAAAAGCTTGAATAACATACCCAAAATGGAGTCACGGCTGTGTTATTTAATGCAATTTTACCAAGTGACCACAAAACTCTGGATACACACACACACACACACACACACACACACGTTTTAAAAAAAGGAGTCTTCAAGGTGTCACTCCTCTCCTGGGGGAAAAAATAAAGTTTAAAAAATATTGTTATTTGAGGACTAACATTTGTCAAAGCAGGCTAATGTTAGGGTAGTCATTTCTCCTCTAAAGTACGAAGTCTTGAATGTACTAAATTAATTCTTTCAAGCCAGGATTTATCACAAGCCTACCAACTAAGAAAAACTCAGTATCAGAGGAATTCTCCACCCAGTTCTACAAGAAGTTGAAAAAAGAATGAACACCAATTCTTCTAAAATTATTTAATAAAATAGAAAATAGCAAAACTTTCTAAGCTCATTCAATGAAACTAAGATCAACTAATATCAAACGAGACAGACACATTGAGGAAAAAACATTTCAGGCCAGTATTCCTGATGAACAGAGATGTAATAATTCTCAATAAAATTATGACAAGCAGCATTAAAAAATCATATTAAAAAGATAATGTAATATGATCAGTGGGGTTTGTCCCAGGGATGCAGGGTTGGTTCAACACATAAAAACCAATAAACATTTTTTAAGTAAATAGATGTAAAGTCAAGAATCAGAAAATTATCTTTAAAAAATGCAGGAAAAGCATTTGACTACATACATGATCAAAACACTAGAAAACTATGTATAGTAGACATATATCTTAACACTATAAAAGCTGTCAATGGTAAACACAAGGGAAACATTATTTTTTTTCTTTTCTTTGTATTATTTATTTATTTATTATATTTTTTGGCATAAGGAGACTGTGAAAACAGAAAACAGGGAGAACAAAGAATTACAAATAGGAATTCGGACTCCTAGGAAAACAAAAAGAAAGACAAAAACAAAAGAACAAAAAGGGAGTGGTGGTCAGAAGGATAGAAGAAGGTAGCCAGAGCTAGGAAAAGGCATAGTAATTTTTTTCTTCTTCTTCCCCTTTCTTGAAAAAAAACACAAGGAAACACACATGTATACACAACCATTTGTTCCCGAGTAAAAATATAAATACGGCAGAACCAAACACTTTGTTCTTCTTTCTTCCAAAGGCAAAAAAAGAAAAAAAAAAGTAAAAGAAAAGGCAGGCTCCTGGCTGTGCCCAACAGAGCCGCTTCCACAAAGGTGTGTATAAAGGGACAGCTCTCGGGGCTCTCAGGTTTCTGCAACACAGAGCCACAGACAGAGGCAGCTCGATTAAGGGGGGTTGTGTCATGCCCCCAAGGAGCTGGGGGTCCAGCTTATTAAAGTCCAGGGCGCCCTCTATGACATCTGGGTACCCCCTGGGATATACCTGGGGCCGCGCCCTCTCCAAGTTCTAGGCACTCTAGGGGGAGGGGGTCACCAGGGCCGCATGCTCTCCAAGCCTGGGGCACCCATGCCTCGCCCCTAGTGAGCCCGCTCCTCAAGCAGGGGGGCTGCTCACCTGCTCAGGCTCAGTATGTTGGCACCTGGTGCTGGGGCAGCAGCTGGCAGACACTGTTGACGTGGCTGACAACTTTCTGCTTGAGCTGCACCACTTGCTGGCTCAGCAGGCTCGCGGTGGACTCCAGCTCCTGATCTGGCTCTTGAGCGTCTTCACTTTTTCCTCCAAGTGTGAGATGCGCTCCAGCTTGCGCTTGTGTCACTTGGAAGCTGCCATGCATTTGGCCAGCTGCTTGCGATCTGGCTCTTGCATGTCCACCTCGATGGGCCACAGCAGCGGGCTCTCACGGAAACAGGCGCAGCAGGACGCAGCTGCAGTGTGAAGGGAATGGTATAGGTGGTGAAGGCCACAGTGGCAGCATCCAGCACCCCTGTGAGCCACCTGCTAGCTGCTCAGGTTAGCTTAGAGCGGTGCCTCCTTGTGGGCAACTTACCGAGGTGGGGTAAATAGGGGGCTCCGCGCTGGATGCCGTGCCAGAGGGTCTTCCTTCAGTGCCCCAGTAGAGGCTGCCCTACCGGCGCCAAGCTGATTCTGCTTGTGCAAATCTTCCAGGGCCTTAACAAAGATCTGGGTGAACTCCTACTCCTCCCTGGCTGCCACCTTGGGGTAGAGGAACTGCGTGCTTGTCCTGTGGTTGTGACCAGCCCTTTGGATTGCATTATGGGGTGCTCGAGCTCAGGAGAGGTGAGCTTGAGTAGCTCCAGGTCTGGAGAGGAGGGCAGAGGCCGGGGGCCACTGCCCTGGGGGTGCCCATCCAGCCCAGAGAGGCTGAGGTGGCGCAGCTGCTATCTGGAGCAGCAACACCTGCTTGCTCAGGCTCAGTGTCAGCGTGTCCTTCTGGGGCGCCCCAGGGAACAAGCAGCCTTGGGACGCTAAGATGCTGCCATTGCCACTGGTGCTACCGCCCAGGCTCAGGGCCTCATTGACTTAGAGGGGTGTTTCCATGCTCTGGCTGCCTCCCCCCACCCCCCCACCCCCACCCCGCCACCTTAAAGCACCTACAGGAGGCAGGAGTGGCTGGGCCGCTGTGCCTGGCCCTCCCACAGTGGCTCCTCAGAAACATTGTTCTTAAGGGAGAAAAATTTAAACATTCCCTCTAAAATTAAAAAAAAAGATGCCTTTTTTTGCCACTTCTATTCAACAACATTCATGAAACTCTATCCAAAACAATTAGATGAAAGAATTAAAGATAAATGAGTAGGAAAAGAGGAACTCAAACTATCACTATTTGCTAATGACATGCTTCTATATTTAGAAAACCAAAAAAAAAAATTAACCTGAAAAATTTCGTTACTAATAAATAGATTCAGCAAAATAAACACCCATAAACCAAGTGCACTTCTATACTTTAACAATGAATCCACTGTAAAAATAAAATTAGGAAAATCATCTCATTAATAATGTCCTCAAAAAAAAAGAATAAAACAAATACTTGGGAATCAATCTGAAAAAGAGTTTAAATACCTCTACAATGAAAACTACAGAACACTAAAGATACAAATTGAAGATCTTAGAAGATGTAAAGATGTTCCAGGCGCTTGGATAGGCAGAATGATCATAGTCAAAACAGCCATACTAAAAAAGTAGTTATACAGATTCAGTGGAATTCCTATTAAACTTCCAATGACATTCTTCATAAAACTAGAAAAAGCAAGCATTAACTTAATTTGAAAAAAATAGGAGAGCCACAATAGCCAAAGCATTTCTCAACAAAATGAGTGAATCAGTAGGCATCACAATACTAGACCTTGAACTATACTACAGAGAAATAGTTAAAAAAATTTAAACAAGGTACCAAGGGACATGTAGATCAATATCATACTAGAAAAAGATGCCAAAAAAATAAATTGGAGAAAAGATAGCCTCATCAATTTGGTGCTGGGAAAACTGGAAATCCATATGTAGAAAGATGAAATTAAAACTCTATCTCTCACTGTGCTCAATAATCAACTCAAAGTAGATCAAAGAGTAAGACATGAGAATGGAAACCCTGTGACTAAGAGAAAAAAAGAAGGTCCACATCCTCATCATGTTAGCTTAGGACTTGACTTCTTGAACAAGATTCCTAAAATACAAAAAGTAAAAATAGGAATTAATAAATGGGGTGGATTCAAAGAAAGAAGCTTATTCTTCACAAATGAAAAAATCTATAACATGAAGAGAGAGCCTACAGAATGGGAAAATAAATCTTTACCTCCACACATCAAATACAGCAGTAATCTCCAAGATATATAAAGAACTCAACAAACAATCCCAAAAAAGGACATAACCCATCAATAAATGGACTAAGAAACAGAACAGACACTTCACAGAAGAAGAAATATAACTGATCAACAAACACATTCAACAGACCATCATCTTTAGCAATTATAGAAATGAAAACAAAGCTATTTCAATATTTCATTTCACTGCAGTCATAGTGACCATTATCAAGAATAAAAGCAATATTTTTTTTTTCATGAGAATGGGGGAGAAAAGTTACACTCATATATTGCTAGTGGCCACATCAATGTAGAGTAGGTCAATTCACAATAGCTAAACTATGGAAACAACCTAGGTACCATTCAACAGATGAATGGATAAGTAAAATGTGATATATATTGTATGTGTGTGTGTGTATGGAATATTACTCAACCCTAAAAAGAATAAAATTATGCCACTTGCTGGCAAATGGATGCAACTTGAGAATACCATGCTAAGCTAAATAAACCAATAGCAAACTTCCAAAGGCTGAATATTTTATCTGGTGTGCAGATGCTAATTAATAATGGAGGGCACTAGGGAAAAAATGCACTTTGTATTAGAGAGAGGGAAGTGAAGGGATGAAAAGAGGTATGAGATTTTGAAGGATTATAAATGGATCAGATATTATTACCTTGTACACTTATACAATTACATGACTGATGAAATTCTACATCAAGAAAATTCTACAACAAGAAAAATGTGAAGGTATAATTAATTTATATATACTGTGTCAATGCATTATACTGTTATATATAGCTAATTGTAACAAATGCAAAAAAGACAGAATAAAACAAATTACACACTATAAGAACTAAAACACTGTTGTACTGAAATAGAAGGCAACATACAAACCAATGCACAGAAAAAAGAACAAGGATGAACCCGGACACTCACTTCACACTCATGTTTGAGAAGGGGGCCAATAATACAGAATGGATAAAGGATAGTCTCTTTAACAGATGGTGCTGAGGACACTCAATATTTACATGGGGAAGAAAGAAAATACTGTGGTCACATTTACCAATCTCTTCCCATCCTACTAAGGTGACAGATGTGATCTTTCTCTGATTTGATCACTACAGAGTGTTACATGTATTAAAATATCATGGTATACCACACAAGCAGATGAAGTTGCTTTTTTCAATCTAAAATAAAAAAAGGAAGAAGAGCATAAGTTTGTGAGTAATAACAACAAAACACAGAAGAAACACTTTACATCATTGCTTTAGAACACAGTACTTTGGCTATGACAGTAAAAGGACAGGGGACAGAACCATAAACAGACAAGTATAATTTCATTAAGCCAAAAGCTTCTGCACAGCACAATAAAGCATGAACAGAAAAAAGACTCAACTGTTGGAATGAGAGAAATTATCTACACATCACCTGAAAAATGTGTAAAGTCTAAAACACACAAGACACACACAAGAAAAAGTGTAAAGTCTAAAACACACAAGAAAATCCCTATGACTCTATTAAAATAAAATAAAAAACTTGAGGAAAAATCAGTAAGCAAGCTAGGCACAGTGGGACATACTTTAATACCAGTGGTTTCAGAAGCTGAGGTAGGAGAATCACAAGTTAAAAACTAGCCTTATCAAATTAGCCAGGCCAAAAGAAACTGAATAAAACCCTGTCTCTAAATTTAAAATAAATAAATCAATTAAACTCTGGGGATGTGCCTTAGTGGTTAAGTGCTGTAGATTCAATCCCTAGTGGCAAAAAAAATGTAAACAGAGAGTAGCATGTTGTTTTCAAAAAAACGTGGTTAGGGTAAAATGGGGTGCTGATCTTCAATGGATATAAAATTTCAATTTCATAAGATAAACAACTTCTAAATATTTGCAGAATAATTCTATACTTACACTTTATAATAGTATGTTTTCAGAGTACATATATCCTACTTAGTGTTCTTACTATTGTGCAAGGGAGGAATGAAAGAAGCAAGGGAGGGAGGGAGAGAAGGATGATGGAGAGAGAGAGGAGAAGGTAGAAGGCAGGGAACCGGGGACTAACCCCATGATGCTCTTCCTACACAGTCAGGATTCCTGCTCAAAGTGGACCTGTCCTTGATTGAATATTCTGCTACTTCGATCATAATTTTTACTACTTATTTTTCAAAAGTAAATTCCAAGAAGGCAATCGGCCACAGATATGAACACAGCACATAAATGTAACCTGCAGGTATACTGCATTTCGCCACCTCATGCACACTGAGTTTTCATTCCCATAATCACAGAATTCCAGTGGGCCAAGAAAATATGGGAGCTAAGAGAAAGTTGGGTACAATGTGACCATGTCCTATCCACAAGTACGTAAAAAAAGGGAGGGTGATGAAACCCAGGGAGGCCACACAGTAATGTCCACCAGAATTAGATTCAAATACATAAAGAAGATAGCCTTATCACTCAAGGTACTCTTTGTTAGCCCACCTCTCCAGCTGAGGATGTGAAGGGAAAGGGAAACCAGGGTCATCTACAGTCACATTTCTACTGGTTCTTTCAAACTCATTAACAAACCAGTTGGAGAAACTGTCCACAGTTATCAAAGTATAGTAGAAACAATTGCACTGATTCTGTGTAACATATTCACTGCTTTGGCATTAATGAACACAACATGGATGTGCAAGCTCTAGAGTATGACTTGCTTGTAAGTTTGCATCTAGAATTCTTATGGCATACTTAAAGATAAATGTTTAAAATGTTGTAATAAGAAGGACAATTAAAAGACAGACAAGATGTACCATGACATGTGAAGAGATCACAGAAGAAAGAAACAGATTTCTGTGGCATGACGTCAATAGCACAGGTCACCTGCTTTTGGAAAGGCACTCTAAGTTTTCATTTTGCATTGGGCCTGACAAATTACACAAGTTGCCCTAACAATATCAGTAAAAAGGTGCAAATTTCACTGGAGAAAGTGCTGATTTTAGGATCTGGTAAGATAAATTTTAAAATAAACATGAACATAGAAGGAGGAACAGAAGAAAGAGTAGGAGGAGAGTCTCCCAAGGTGTTCCACATGTGGATGCCTGACAAATGAAATAAAAACTAAAGTAAAAAATCCTGAAATAGTGAAAGCTGGAAAAATATGAGCAATAAAATAAACAACTTTAATAGTAAAATATGAGTGAAAGCAACAAATAAATATGTATTTAGTGATAAAAATAATTGGCTTCATTGATAAAAAGTGACAGAAACAGAGAAATCTTTCATATAGAAGAGTTCAAAACAATGCAGGAAAATAGCATCCCCTCCTTCATGTGGAGCTTAGTATTCTTGCCTTTTTAGGAGTGGGCAGACTCAGTGACTTTAATGCAAAAAACGGTGAAGGAATAAGGAAAATTATTACATTCCCAAAGGATGAACCTGACACAAACTACCTTGACAATGAATGGAGTGTGGCACTTCAAATATTTCAGTGACCATCAGGTAACCTCATTATGCTGTGGCAACAAGGCATTTCAAATCCATACTATTTCTTCAAAAATTATTTAATCAGTTCTTTTTACAGGTAACTGACAATGACCATTTTCACAAGCAGGGAACAAACCATAAGGATACTCTATCCCTCAATGTTGAGTGCCTATCTTTCAGTAATCAAATAGAATAATTAGTTTTAATTTGTTTTTAATTAACAAATATATATATTGCACATGTTAATGGATTCAAGCGTAATATTTTCAAATGCATGACACAAAGTGATCATATCTAATTATCTATCATCTACTTTTATCCCTTGTCCTGCCCCAGCACTCTTCCTACTCTCAAGAAATTACTATTGGGCTTCCATATTACTTTTTTAAAAATCAATTCTAGGATGTAGGTGGCAAAAACGGTAATAGAAAAATTATTTTTGCAGCCACAAACAAGCATTTGCAGAAATGAACTGTCCCCACATCTCAGAGACCATAAATGTTAACACCTGGCTGAGTCTCCCTTTGTCTCATTGTACACAACTCAAAAAACAATCTCCAGCTATTGCTTTCACTATGCTGACCTTAATTTTTCCTCACCCATTTGGTTTCAGTTCTCACCACATGAGGACGGGGGCTCCACTTAGATCATCAGAAACCACAATGGCACCAAATCTAAAGGTCCCTCATTTGTCACCCTGTAGTTCACTTTTTAGTAGTTTTTTAGAACAAAAACTTACTTTTTAGAATCATCTCTTCCAGAAATCCACATCATTACATTTCCCTGGTTTTCTATCTCCTTAACTGGATGCCCTCACTCTCCATCTCTTTTATAGACTTTTCTTCTTCATTGCTAAATATAGGTGTGTCCCCACCTCAGAGAAATGATCCCTGTACTTCTATATCTTTACCCACACCCAGGATTTTGATAAGTCTCATGGCAGTATTTCCCACATTCCCCTGCCTCCCAAATACCCATTTTCTTCCCAGTCCTCTTCTCTTACCTTCAGACATGTTCATGTGGATATCTAAGAGAAATCACAAACATCAATGCAAAAGCCTTTCTCAAGACTAGCCTCATGTGGTCTTTCTGCCCCATACAGGTTTGGGTATCAGCAACTACCCTAGAGTGCTAAAGTTCAGCAATTGTCCTTGGTCTTTTAAGCATTACACTCACCCCAATTCATCCCCCAACCCTGCATATTCTAAAGACAATATTATAAATATTTGTGTGTGTGTGTGTGTGTGTGAGAGAGAGAGAGAGAGAGAGAGAGAGAGAGAGAGAGAGAAAGAGAGAGAGAGAGAGATGCATATATTCAAAATTATAAATATATAAGTATACAATTTATATATATTAAATATCTATAAAATATATAATTATAAATAAATAAATCAGATTAAACCACTTTTATTCCTGTTATTCTATTGGAAATCATATCCATGCAGACAAGTTCTGCTAAATGGCCACAAATCCTCTTCATATCAAGAGATTTATAAGCTGCTTTTGCCAAAAAGCACTGATTGTTCACTTAGGCCTACAGATGCCCAATGGATAACCACAAGTGAGATAACCATTGGCATCACTGAAATATGTTTATTTTATTTATTGGCTTACAATAATCACTGCATAGGAAAGAGAAAAAAATATTTGCAGTATTAGTAAGAACTCCTGAAACATCCTAGGCACAACAGAAGTAGGAAGAGGCCATGACTGAATTGCATCTCTTACCCCACTTCTGAATAAAATTTTGAAAACAAAATATGTATATAAATATATATGTTCACACACACACACACACACACACACACACATACACACACACACATACACACACTGGATGGTGAGTGTAATCCTCCCTTTCATAGCTGGATGATTAATTTCATACATACAACTAATGAAGATTTGTTTTAAAAAAATTAAAAATCTGCTTGTAAAACAAGTACTGAAGGGCTTTCTAAAATTAGTAACCAAGTCAGCCAATGAGTAGGCAGATACTCTGGTGGATGCTAGGAAAAAAAAAATCAAAAGTATAATTCTGGCGCCATCTAGTGTCTAATAAGGAGCTAGCACTTCTAACAATGAAAGTATCCACGCACGTTAAGCACAGCCCTAAGTACAAGTAGAGATGAAACAGGAATTCTTGAAACCTCAATAAAGGGTGAGGAAATTCAACTGGAGAAGGAAGAAATGGAAGATATCCTATGGAGGCCTTTATCTCACAAGTAGAAAAGGATTGGGGCAGGTAAATGACATGGCGAGGGGTGTCTTAGAATAATTCAGAAGGTAAAACATTTATGGATGATAACCTTAGATCAGATGCCTAAAAGAGGTCAGTACTCCGTGTTTCTTTATTTCTTGAGTTCTTGGGTCAGACCAGGGGAATGGTAGTCCCCAGAAGAATGGGAGTAGAGGTTCCTTGCTGTTTTGTTGATGCCCATGTCCTCTTTGCCTAGAACAAAGCTTGGTGTTAATAGTTTTATTTTAAAAAGCAAGGGGTCATGTTTCTCTGTATAAAACCAAATGAGGGCTGGGATGTGGCTCAAGTGGTAGCACGCTCACCTGGCATGCATGCGGCCAGGGTTCAATCCTCAGCACCACATACAAACAAAGATGTTGTGTCCTCTGAAAAACTAAAAAATAAATATTAAAAAAAATCTCTCTCTCTCTCTCTCTCTCTCTCTCTCTCTCTCTCTCTCTGAAAAAAAAATGAGAGTTGTGGTTATGCCTAGAGGTTGAGTGTTTGCCTATTATGCATGAGGCACTGGGTTCAAGCCTCACCACCACATAAAAATAAAATAAATGCATTGTGTTCATCTACAACTAAAACATAAATATTTAAAAGAAAAAAACCTAAATGATAACACTGTCAAAAATAGATCCCTTACCCATCCATGCAAACTGCCTTTTAGAGAATCATGAAGCTGAAGCTTGGCCTTACTCCAGCCTGAGAAGCTGGTGTCAATTTGTGTCCTACTTTACAGATGTAGGGAGTTTCCAAAAGTCACTTCTGGAAAGGGTCAAGACCTCCTCCCCCATCAATGCTTTTTTCATTGCCCAGGTGCTAGGAAACCCCTGCCTGTGAGCCAGTGCAGTGGAATGTGCAATCCAGACCAGGCTCCAGCAAGTGATTGCTGCATCACAGGCTTACCCTCTTGGTACCTCCAGGTCTCAGTATGTACAGAGCAGGTACCAAGAGAAGTCTCTGTGAACATTCTGGAAAAATTGTTGTTCTCCCAAAACAAAGTGTCTCAGGTAATATCCCCAGGATCCCTCCCAGAAACCCCATGGAACCCAACCAGCCTGAAAATATGAAAAGTGCACAGCATCCCATGAGAGGGAGGAACCAAGAAAGGCTGTGCTGTGCCATCTTCAGCCTCCCTCCATTGTCTCAGTTGTAAGTGGGAAAACAGGCCAGCTGTGTAGCAGACCCTGAGGTCACATTTCTATCTCAGAGCACAAAGACCCTTCTTCCTCACTGGGTCAAAAGTGACTCCTAACAGAATTCCTGGATGCCTCTCCTGACTCCCTTTGCCTCCTGTGGACGCACCCACCATGCCTTCTGCTCCCACACCACTGTGCCACCTTATTCCTAGGCTATGCTCAGATAAGGGGTCCTGAATGGGATGCTGCTACCCACGTGTTTCCTCTGTCTTCTCCCCACCCACTGTTCTTATGGGATGGGCTCCACTCACTCAGCCTGACTTCATCACCAGCTCTGCCAAACAATTGAGCCCCACTAAGTCCTCTCCACTTTTTTTCATAGGCTCCACACAGCATCTGGCCTCTTACCTGCACTGTTCTGCAGAGCCATGCCCACTCCACCCATTTGATCCTCTGCATTCTGTCCACGTGACTCATCCTCCGATGACCTATTTAACTCTCTGGGATTGCAGGTTTTTTTCCTCTAGCTGTGGAAGCTTTGCTGTCTGGCTTGGCTCAATTCCACCAACATCCACTAGCATACCAAATAATTCAGATTTTCTTTGTTAGCTATGCTTTTCCATCAAGATCACTCATACACCAGCCACTCTGTGTCACCTGGTCTTTCCATTGCTCCTCCAAAACTTCATCTGAAATGAATGAAAGGAATCTTGCAGAGATTCCCATGATTGTGACACCACTGAGTCTAAGGGGCAATTACATTTGGGCTCTGGTCACGATTGGACCCCAAACATGGATGACCTTGAACCACTTTGCTAACCTGAATCAGACTATCTCCATTTACAAAATTTAGCTGATGATAATACTTTATTTGCATAAATGTGAGCATGTTTTCAGCACTGTCTGTGTATTATGGATGCAGAAGAGATATTGGCCAGCAATTAGCAAGGTCCCTGCCCTATATGTGAAACAGCCCAGCCAGAATTAAAAAGGATGTTTGCAAAGGACATGGCCTTCAGATTTTTTTTAGCTCTGTGGCCTTCAGCACCTTTTCTTACCCTTTCAGCACAGGATGGGCACAGGTACTTGGCAAACAAGAGTCATCTGTGATCTCTTCTCCAGCCAGCCTGGGCATCTCAGAATGAGGGACCATAGGTGTCTGATCATGGCTATCTTTCTCAAGATTCAGTCTCAAAAGAAATAGCCTCCTTATAATGACTTCTGTATAACTATGGTTTATTCTGATAGCCTGACTGAATGCTGTAAGGACAGGGCACAGTTGGAGGCTTGGGTTTTAAGCTGCAGAAACTGATCTGGGTGCTTTAAAAAATGCACTAGATAACACTGGGGAGGTCAAGGGAACCTGATAGCAAAGTTCAATAAAACTAGAGCTGGGTTTTGCCAGGTGATCTCAGTGCCCAAAACCCCTTTATAGTCATCCCTGGAGCCTGCTGCTATATGAGCACACTGTAAGTCTTTCTGCTGTCACTTTGTTGCTGCTCAGATTCTAAGTCTTCAAAGAAGAGATCCAGTTGGCTGGATATAGGTACTGGCTGGGAATATGAATTCTTCACATTCAACTAGTTATTGAAGGATGAGTAGAAATTTGCTAAAAAGCAAAGAAAAGCACATTTTAGGTAAGAAAACCATTTGTGACCTCATAAAGTTTTTGTGTCCTCTCAGAATCACATAACCACACTATGCCAGATGCTTTTCTCATTCTGTCATTCCCTAAATCTTTCAAAAATAGTGCTGTATGTTGGGAAATTGGTTGCATTTTTTTTAATAAAAATGCTACAGGCACTTATAAAGAATTCAAAGTATACAGAAGAATCCTGCAAACCTGAGCAAGGGATGGGAATCTTGTCAAAACCCAGTGCCCCAAACATCAGAATTAACATTAGACTTTATTATTTTCTAGGCCTTTCTAGTCACATAGATTGGAGGGTGAATAAAAAAGCGGGGGTGGGTAGAAAGAAAGAAAAAACTTTTATTAAAATAAGATTAAATGTGGGCTGGGTTTGTGGCTTAGTGGGAAAATGCTTGCCTATTACATGCGAGTCTCTGGGTTATATCATCGATACCACATAAAAATAAAGAAATAGCCCAGCCCTGGGGGGCTCTGGGCCAGTGTGTATACCCATACATCCTCATTAGCTGGCCCTCACTCTGGATACCAGTGGGAAGAACCTGACAGAGCAGAACAACTACAGCAACATTTCTCATGAGGGGAAGCACACACGGCTCTATGAGCGGTCCTCGCACATCAATCCAGCCCAGAGTGGCAGCCCCCAAAACGTGGATTCTGCCTACTTCCCTGGCTCTTCTACATCATCATCATTAGATAATGACAATGAGGGTAGTGCAAAAGTAGAAGGTTCCTACACTGCCTCTTCAGGAAGCCAGCTAGTGGAAAGCAAAGGGAGCCACATGGGCACAGTCCAACCAACCCCCTGCCTCCTGTTTATGCGCACCAGGAACCACATGAACATCACCACACCTCGCCTGCCCCCATCACACATGAGTTGCTAAAAGTGGTCAAGCACATGCCCAAGAAGGGGCTGATGTACCCTTACATCTTCCAAATCCTGATGAAGTGTGAAATCAAAATTGCTGTTTTTATTGAAGATGAAGCCAACAAAGATCTGCTTCTGGCTGCCCTTTTCAATAGGCCAGTTCATCAGTATGTTTACAGAGTCCTGTTTAGTTTGGCAGAAAGCAGAAAGAAAACTGAGAGACTTGCTTTAAGAAAGAACAGACTTCCACCAGAATTCTCACTAGTGATCATGAAGGAATGGGCAGCTTACAAGGGGCAATCTCCTCCAACCAAGTCTCAGGGCAGGGGCAGAGGCTTTGCAGGAGTCTTTGGTTTAGGCAGCCCTTATGGAAAAACCATAGCAACTGGCCCTTACCATGCCTTCTGGGTGGAGGCAGCATCAGAACACTGTGGAGCCTTCTCAGGCAGTGACAGCAGTGAAACTAGCAAGTCCCAGGGTGGAGTCCAAACTATACCTTCTCAGGGAGGGAAACTAGAAATCGCTGGCACTGTGGTTGGCCACTGGGCAGGAAGCAAGCAGGGCTGTGGAGTCTGAGGGCCCTTCCCATTGCAAGTGGTCTCTGTCAGAGGAAACAGCAAGAGGGCACCCAATAGGAGTTATTTCCACCCTAGGGATACAGAGGTTTGGTAGAGTTGGAAGACAGTATGGCTGAGGTTATAAAAGCCAGGGAGCAATTCAGGGCAGACCTCCTTATGCTGCTTCAGTGGAAGAAGTGGTCAAAGAGTTGAAGTCAAAATCTGGGGAATCAAAGTCCTTTGCCGTGTCTTCACACGGGTACCTGGCTGAAAATGCAGTCATGGCCGAGGACAAGCCAGTGCCCCAGATGAATGAAAGTGCAGGGGACACCAGGACCCCCAGCCACTCAAAAGTGCCTTAAACAATGACAAAAATGTGCACTACAAATCCTCATTGAAATGCACTAAATACAGATAGCACCTGCTGCAGCGAGGCTGCTCTGGAGGCAGATATCTTAAATAAAGAAGAGCAAACTTATTTTATATAGAGGGTGAAAGATGCTGGAAGGGTAAAGACTTAGGAATATCTGGAGAGAAAGAGAGCCTGCAGTTATGTACATTTTGTCCTTTCTGTAAAAGAAAAATTAGGACTTTGAAAATTCAGATCCCTCTTTGATTTCAGAGATTTAAACAACACATTTTGAGTCTTAACCAGTTGTAATCAAAATGCTACAATAAAACAAAAAAAAGAGAGAATGAAAATGAAGAGCATTTGACTCCTACATTTAAAATAAAGTATACACAAAGTTTAAACTGGTTATGACAAAGCTTATAGTTATATTTCTTGAACTATAAAGAAAACAAATTTTGGCAGTCTTTATATATAGCTTAAAATATAATTTTTAGCATTTGGCACCATATGTATGCCATCATATTTGATTTTGCATTACTGTTTCACAATGAAGCTTTGTTTAAGGCTTTGATTTTTATGATTATGAAAGAAATAAGACACAACCACAGTTTTTCTTTCTTACTTAAATTTTATCATTGTTGATGTGGTTCTTTTGTGTTAAAAAAAGTGCAACTATGGAAACTAAAATAATTATAAATTAATATTGCTGTTCTGCTGATTTTACATACAAAGTACATTATAATACTTTACAAGCAAGTTAAATGGAGATGCAAATGACCTTTCAAAATCAACACAATGTGTTCTGAAATTTCACAATTAATACCATGCATCTGTGATCAATGAACTATGTGGCTTTTGAATCAGATGTAGACCATTAGTATACTACTTGAGCTAAACTTCTGCATTGTCCATAATTTTAAAAGTGCGTAGTTCATATTATGCATGTTATTGTCCTTTCTTCCATTCTTACCAGTGTGTGCCCATTTGCAAAACAAAAATGCTAATAACCAGTAATGGGCCTATAAAAGATGTTAACTCTGTTTAGTCATTGACTGATCTTTCTCTAACATTAAAATTTTATGATTATTGACCTCTGTTGCATTTATTCTAAAATCCCCCCAAAATTATCTAGTCATTTCCAAGTATCAACATTACCCTGGTGTATTCACTGCTGGATGCATTATTGTTCTTTGTTATTGTTTTATGCCTTCATATTAGCAAAATATGAAATTCTGTGAAGAAACAAAAACTTTGATCTCAAAAAAACAAATCACCTTCTTTCTGTAGCAGGAAACAAACTGCTTGTTCTTGAAAACTTTTCCATCAAGAATTTAGGAGAAGCAGGTATACTTCTATAAGTTTTTTTTTTAATGTTTCCAAACAATGTACTTGAAAATCAGAATCACTTCTTATCATTTTCATATAATTCTTATGTTCTTTATCACATTAGTGATTAGAAATGAGGTGTAATTTCCCAACACCTGCCTGCAAGAAATAAGTAGTGTTACCACTATTTACCCGTGAGGAGTCCTTGCTTCCCCAATGCTGAAGTATAACACCAGAGAAGCATGCCAAGGCAAGTTTAGAATGGAGAGTAGAAGCTTTATTAAGCAGAAAAGACTTCTCCTGGAGGAAGAAGGGGACCCAAGAGGTGTAATCTGTGGAAGGGAGGAGATCTTACATTTTTTACAGCTAATGTCTTCTTTCAGCTTTCCTGCATTTCTGTCCTTTGTTCTGTTACCTTGAAATGATAGAATGTAAGTGGAGAGACCAAAAAGTTGAGGGTCAGATGGGCTGGAGGAGTACTCTGGGCAGGAAGGGCTTGGGGCTGCTTTTGATTAGCATCTCCTTGTTTGCTGAGAGCTGCTTCATTAACATTTCTTTAGAATGGGCTCTGGGCCTTGGGAACATAAACATTTCAATTTCCCCAATTGCTGATCTGCTTTCCCAGGCTCCATTGTCAACACAGCCTTCATTTTTTATTTTGCATTTACCTAACTATGCTAACTACCTATCTTTAAATCTGGCTTCAGTAGGATCTTACTGTAAATTGAAGGGAGTTCAGCCCTATCTCACAGATTTTGAAGTATGAACTGCGGTTGGGTCTGATTGACTGTCCATGGATTTTGGTGTGGCATACCAGAGGCTATTGAATGCAACTTACAATGCTTAATAAAAATCTTCATACTTTTAGTATAAAAAAAATTAAACAATGGTTAAAAATTATTTTAAAAAGTGATTAAATGTGAAAACAAAGCATTTTTACTTGAATTTAAGAATGAAAAAACAAAATCTGTAAAAGAGACATAGTTGCTAACATGACATATTTATTTTGGGGTCAGAAGTGTTTGTTTGATATAAGAACACCCCAATATTGTGATTAACACTGTATCTCAAAAGTTAAAAAAAAAAAAAACATTAAAAGAAACTGAGAATGAGGCTCAGTGGTTATGTGCCCCTAAATTCAAACCATTGTACAAAAAGAAAGAAACAAGAAAGAAAGAAAGAAAGAAAGAAAGAAAGAAAGAAAGAAAGAAAGAAAGAAAAGAAAAAAAAAGAAAAGAAAGAAAGAAAGAAAGAAAGAAAGAAAGAAAGAAAGAAAGAAAGAAAGAAAGCAAGCAAGCAAGCATACCCATATCTGATATTTTGCTGTCAGGCTATTTTTTTATGTTAAGGTCTACACTTTACCTGCCAACTCACTTTAATTGGAAATTTTGTCAAATCTCAGGTTTATCTGTAGGCAGGGTTCATTTTCAGTTCTTATACCCTGGCTTCTTCCTTCTGTGTTCATTTAGATTCAAGTCTTTTTTGGAGCAGACCCACTTCAGAAATGGGAACTGTAAAGCTTGCTAAAAGTCACTTTCCCAATGGTCCATCAGTGCAGGAATTGATATTGGGACCAGTTTTAGTCTGTTGTGGAGACAGTTCTCAGGAGAGCCATGGGAGCCCTTAGATTTTGGACTTGAGTGTTGGCATCAAAAGGAAAGATACTCATTCTCTGTGAACATTCTGGGGCAGGTGAGGGATCCTGAAGATGACTCAGGCCTAAATCTGCCCCACAGGCTCAGATTAGGTACTGTAGATGTTTTGTGTTGTACTTTCAATCCCATCCCCAGAGACCTAAAAAAGAATTGGTGATAAATATGGCTGGTTCTCTTGACCTACACTGTTCCTCAAACTGAGGACAATGAACAGAAAGTAGCACAAGCAGGAAAGTCAATGCATCTGTCTTTCCACTACTAGAAAAATGTACCCATCAAAAACTAAAAAAAAAAAAAAAATTCTTTTACTTGAAAATCAAATAGTCCAGTGGTTTGTAATCTTACCTTCTATGGCTATCAACCATGTCATCATGCCCCAGGACACTTTATGTTTTTTATTCTGCCATCTTTTCAATATAGCTATCAGGGGAAAAGGAAGAAGAAGAAAACACAAAGAGCTAGAGGCCCAGTGACTTCCACTGATATCTCATTGGCTGGCACAGAATCATAGAGACTTCTACCTGCAAAGGATATTGGAGAATGCAGTTTGTTTTTCACTTTCAGTTGGGGTTTGGATTTGTTTTTGGTTGTGGGGACTGAATCTAGTGTTGCTTAAATACTGAGCAACCATCCCCAACCATTTTTATTCTTTAGAGACAGTGTCTTTCTAAGATTTTTTGGGCCTTACTATGTTTCTGAAGCTGTCCATGGACTAGTGAGCCTCCTGCCTCAGTCTCCATAGCCAGTGGGATTAGAGGCATAAGCCAACAGGCCTGCCTGGCTTTTTTTTAGGTGCTGGGGTTGGAACCAAGAACCAGGCAGATGTGAAACACTTGTTTACTACTGAGCCCTAAACCTGTCATTTTGAAATGTTAGCAACCCATGTTTAAAAAATAGAAGGTCCCAGTGGAATGAGTGAGGGATACCTGCACCTGGACCTTTGCAACCAGTTGTGCTGAGGTGACTCTGTGCAGAGCCAGTGCAGGCTGGCTCACGTTTGCATGGAAGGATGGGCATCAATTGAGAATAGACACAGATATGAATACATCCTTGTGGGCTATTAAAGGAGAACTGCAGGATATGTGGCCATGTTGAGACATCCTTCTTTCATATGTGTTGGGTTGGGCAATCCCGGTGGAGTAGGGGTAGAGGGTGAGTGCATTTGCGTGGTTACTCACTGAAATATATTCTCAGTATTTTTTAAAAATATTTTTTTCTTTGTTGGTAGATCTTTATTTTGTTTACTTATATTTGGTTCTGAGAATCAAGCTCAGTGCCTCACACATGCCATGCAATTGTGCTACCACTGAACCCATGCCCAGCCTCATCCCCAGCACCTTTTATTTATTTACTGGATTTGGTCCTACTGGGATTGAACTCTTGAATACTCCACAACTAAACATCACCAGCCCCATTTTGTATTTTATTTAGAGACAGAGTTTCACTAATTTGCTTAGTTCATCACCATTGTTGAGTCTGACTATGAACTAATGATTCTTCTGCCTCAACCTCCTGAGTCACTGGGATTATAGGTGTGTGCCACTGTGTCTGGCTCTCTTTTCCTTTTTTTATTATTTTGATACAGGGTTAAAGTGTTTCTCAGGATCTCACCTGCTGAGAGCCATAGACAAGTAGGAATGACTCATGGCATTTTTGGTTGAAAGGTGACACCAGCAAGCCGTTGAGATGATAATGATTATGTTAAGATGTGCATACAATTGGAGATGAGACCCCTGCTGTCTGCCTAGGCCTTCTACTTTGGAGCTCTCATGGGACTCCCTGAGAGTTCCCATTGGTTGGGGAAGTGCAGTAGGAGAAAATTCGGGAGGAGGGATTCCCTGTTGGGGTAGTGTGTCCCGGGAGAAGGCCATGTGCATGGCATTCACGGGAGTTTTGGAAATAAAGTTTGCTCCTGCTTGAGTGGCTCATGATTTTGTGCCCAGCCAGACTGCAGCATTTGGCGGCCCATGCAGGGAACACCTGAAGCTCAGAGGTAAGTGAAATTGCTCACCCCTAAGGGAAGGCTAGAGAATGGGTAACCATTTCAAAAAAAAAATATGTTCTTGTTTTGATTTATTTTGTTTTTGTTTCAAGCTGCCTATCCCTAGAACTTTCTCAGACAAACTGGGAAAAATGGTTGGCTCAAGGTTTGAAGTTGTTCAGCCCTGAGGAAGAGAAAATTGATACAACGATTTTTTGTTCCGTTTTTGTTTCATTTTGTTTAGGTTTTGTTTTGTGTTATCTTATTGGGTTGCATTATCTTTATAGTAGATTATAAATTAGTAAAAAAAACAAACCAAAAGAGTGTTAAGTAAATTGTTAGAGGTTCAGACCGTGGAGAAAGACATTTTAGATTAAGCAAAAGAGAAGTTCTCTTGAGCTAGTCAGACAGAGGAAGAAAATTTAAAGGAAAAGGGGCTATTAGGAAAAAGCTACAACAGGAGGCTGCTACTAACATCGTTATATCACCAGAGGGAATAATTCAACCAACAGCTCCACCTATAGAGACAGCTGAGTAGCCCTCAACCCCCGTATTTGATAGATGGGATCCTGAGACAGGACCTCAAAAATTAGCATGCCCTGTCCTTGAGCAGGCAGGAGGGCAGCGAACTCACTGCTCTAGATTTCAAAACAATGAAGCAGTTAAAGGATGCTGTAACAACCTAAGGTCCCCAAGCACCGTTCACTGTAAGCATGGTCAAATACATTACCAACTTGGACATGACACCAGCAGATTGGGCTAGCATATGTAAATCTGTGCTAAATGGAGGACAATATTTGTTATGGAAGGTTGCCAATGAGGAATTTTGCATGGAGATGGCTAGGCAAAATGCAGCAGCCAGTTACCCTCAAAGAAATCTAGATATGTTGTTAGGAAAAGGGCCTTATGAGGGTCAACGGCAACAAATTGAATATGATCCTGCTATATATTCACAAATTGCTGCAGATGCGGTTAGGGCATGGAAGGCTTTGCAAGGACATGGAGATTCACAAGGTCAATTATCTAAGGTAATACAGAGAACTAATGAACCTTAAGCTGAATTTGTAGATAGGCATATTCAAATAGCTGCCAGAGTTTTGGGGGATACAGAACAAGCAATGCCATTAATAAACAACTGGCTTATGAGCAAGCAAATCGTTGCTGCAGAGAGGTCATTAGACCATGGAAACATGGAGATTTAAACACATATATTAAATTAGGCAGAGACATTAATGAACAAGGGCAAGTCTTGGCAGCTGCAGTACAACAGGCTTTAGATGCCAGGCCAAAAACATGCTACAATTGTGAACAAACAGAACATTTTAAAAGGAATTGCCCCATAGGGGAAGGGTTTAACAAAACTAGGTATCAAAAGAATAGAATACCGAATATTTGCCCATGATGCTGTAGAGGGAGACATTGGGCTAATGAATGCCATTCTTAAACCACCATAGAGGGTGCTCTGTTATCAAAAAAATGGACAAGAACCAAGTGTTTACCCACGATATTGTGGAGAAAGGCATTGGGCTCCATAGACAAAAAACGGACTGTGGGGCCCAATGCTCAGGGGCCCACAACCACAAGTATACCGGGCATGGAGGAACCCAACAACACCATCAGGAAACATTATCCATTAAATCCCTCATCAGACAAACCAGAGGGAGTGCAGGGTTGGACATTTGCGCCTCCGCCAGAGCAGTCCTAACTCCAGAAATGGGAGTTCAAATCATTCCCACAGGAGTAAAAGGACCTCTTCCCCAAGGAACAGTAGGCTTATTATTGGGATACAGTTCTTCTAGACTAAAAGGACTTATGATAAATCCTGGGGTAATTGATTCCAATTTTGAAGGTGAAATAAAAATTATAGATAGTTCTCCAAGAGGTATATCAGCAACTTCACCAGGAGATAGAATAGCACAGTTAATAATAACACCAAGCCTGCATGATAAATTTTCCAGTCGTACTGTAAAAAGAGGTTCTAGGGGATTAGGCTCCACAGGTGTAGATTGGGCTATGCTGCCTTTAAATTTAGATTCTTGCCTAATGCTAAAATTAAATATTCAAGGACATGAATTTAATGGGCTACTGGACACAGGTGCAGGCCTTAGCATCATATCTCATCAAGAATGGCCAAAACATTGGCCATTAAAACAAGCCACTCAAACACTTCTAGGCCTAGGAGTGTCAACTAATCCCCATAGAAGTGCAATGGTATTAGATTGGAAGGATCCTGAAGGATGTGAAGGAACTATACACCATATGTATTAGATCATCTTCCTATAAATTTATAGGGACAAGATGTCCTAGATCAATTAGGTTTGACATCAACAAATAACATCAATCCAAAGGCACCCAGTATTTGGTTATAGGAAAGAAAAAAATTAGGAGAACAAGAACAAGGTAAAGCAGCACCGATTCAAATAGATCAAGAAATAAATAAACATGGATTGGGTTTCCAGAAGAAGCCACTGACACAATCAAAATTACTTGGAAATCAGAAAGACCAGTATGGGTTCTTCAGTGGCCCATGACTAAAGAAAAAAATATAATTAGCCCATTACCTGGTCAAGCAATTAGCGGAGGGACATATACAACCTTCCATATCTCCCCATAATACTCCCATTTTTGTCATCAAAAAGAAATTTGGTAAGTGGAGATTATTGCAAGATTTAAGAGCCATTAATAATGAGATGCTTATTATGGGACCTGCTCAATCGGGGAATCCCCAATTGTCTGCTTTGCGAAAAACCTGGTATGTTTTAGCTATAGATATTAAAGGTTGTTTTTTTCTTTCAATTCCAATTCATCCTGAGGATAGTCTACGTTTTGCATTTACTATCCCTGCACTGAATCATGAAGGTCCTGACAAGAGATATGAATGGAAAGTACACCCTCAAGGGATGGCTAACAGCCCAACTATGTGTCAAATTTATGTCAACAAAGCAGTCCAGCCACTTAGAAATCAAAATCCTGAACTACAAATATTTCACTATATGGATGATGTATTATTAGCACATAAAGATAAAAACACATTGCTAGAATGTTATGCCACACTCACAAATTTATTAAAAAATATAATCTAGAGAAAGCAACAGATAAAGTACAATTAAATTTTCCAATTAATTATTTAAGAGTTCTATTATCCTCATCCATGGTCCATTCACCAAAAATTCAAATATGAGTAGATCAACTCAAATCACTTAAGGACTTTCAAAAGTTATTGGGAGACATAAACTGGATAGGGCCTTATCTAGGCATAACAACAGAATAGTTGGGACATTTATTTGCTATCCTAAAACGTCCATCAGATCCAAATTGACCCCACATGTTAATGCCTGAAGCAAGAATGGCATTAAAAATTATTAAAACATATATGGAAAATATGCATTTGGATAGAATTGATATAAGTTTGCCTTTATTATTTATTGTACTACCAACAAAAAATATTCCTACTGAAGTATTTTGGCAAGAAGGTCCATTATTGTGAATACATTTATCTTATTCTCCTAACATTATTCTTACTAGGTATCCTGAGGCTGTAGGACAATTAATACTCAAAGGAATAAAAGCATCGAAGGGAGTGTTTGGAATTTCTCCCAGTAAAATTATTACTCCATATACTATGGATCAAATTGATGAGTTAGCTAATGAGTTAAATACTTGGGCAATAATTATGTGTAAATCTAATGTTTCATTTGATAATCACTTACCATCTAATCCTTTATTGCCTTTTTAGTCTTCACATCCTGTAGCTTTTCCAAAAATGACAAGAAAAAGCCTATCATGAATGCTCCAAATATATTCACTGTTGAGACAAATAATGGTACTGCAGCAGTAGTTACCCCCGATCAAACTTTTACATTTTTAGTACCCAAACAATCAGCTCAAAAGGTAGAGCTTAATGCAGTATTACAAGCTTTTGTGATGTTTAAAGATTCTGTATTTATTTTCTAATAGTCAGTATATAGTTAATGCTACAGTATCCCTTGAAGATGCTGGTAAGATTTCCCCTTCCTCTACTGCTTTTTCTTTGTTTTCCACTATACAAAGTCTAATCTGGGAAAGAAGAGATCCATTCTTTAAAGGACATATCATGGCACATACAGGATTGCCTGGAGCCCTTAGTTTGGGCAATTATTTAGCAGATAAAACTACGCATAACATACATATTTTCTCTACACTATAAGAAGCAACAAATTTTCATAAAAAGTTTCATGTCAATACTAATACTTTACAGAAGCATTTTAAAATAACTAAGGAACAAGCCAGACATATAATAAAACAATGTCAAAATTGTGTGACCATTTTACCACAAGTTAATCTTGGAGTCAATCCTGGAGGACTGATACCTAGCCATATTTGGCAGATGAACGTCACACACTTGCCAGAATTTGGAAAATTAAAATATTTGCGTGTTACAGTTGATACTTCTTCTGGATTTTTGATGGGCTCCCTTCATGCTGGAGATAAAACTAAAGATGTTATAGCTCATTGCTTACAAAATTTTGCCACTGTGGGCATTCCAAAACAGTTAAAAACAGATAATGGTCTTGGCTATACCTCTACCTCTTTTTAAAAATTTTGTTCATCATTTGGCATTACTCACATAACAGGAATTCCATTCAATCCTCAGGGACAAGGCATAGTTGAAAGAGCTCATCAAACTATTAAAATGTACTTATTAAAACAAAAAGAGGGAATTGGAAAGGGGTATATATCCCCCAACGATAAACTTAAAATAACCCTTTTTATTCTAAACTTTTAAAATTTGGATTCATCAGGGCTTAGTGCTATGGAAAGACATATGTATCCAAAAAATGTACCTAAGCTTAAGGTTGTTTGGGAGGATATTTTAACAGGACAATGAAAAGGTCCTGACCCAGTGATTGTGTGGAGTTTGGGTTCTGTTTGTGTATTTCCACAGGGAGAATAGCAGCCGATTTGGACTCCAGAGAGACTAACCAAAGCGATTTCTACAGACCAAAAAGAAGATGATTTGACTCAAATCCATAACAGCTGATATCCAGAGCTCCACTTGGCTATTCTTACATCTAGGACAGTGATTCTCCCACACCTGGAGGCTAATGAATAATGAACACCATTAAGGCCTATTTCAAGTGTGAAAAACCTTGAGGCTTGCTTGTGGGACCCATATGCAAGTTACAAGAAAAAGGATGGGATATCCAAATAAGAGTCAAACCTACTTGGTACCCAAGATGCTTTTTTTCAATATCTATTTTATTATTGCCCTTTCCCACATCATAAAGTTCTATTTTATTTTTTGAGCTCATACAGACCTAGGTTAATGTTTTTCTGATAAGTTTTATTTTTTGACTGTGGAGTTTTTAAACATTGCAATAGAGATTTCACTTATGTAAAGCTACAAAGCCTTTACAATTGTCTTATTGTTGTATGTTTGTGTACACACTTGTGTTTTGTATTGTTTGTGTGTGTGTGTATTTCCATATATCATATATGAGAAGCGCTCATGAAAAAATGGATACAAATTTTTTTATTTATGTGATTTTAATGGTTTAATTTAAATTGGGTAAACAGCTGTTGAGGATTGTTTAATATCTGAACAAATAAGGAGGTTAACAGATCTGTTTGTTTACTTTCACCTTTCCTTTTCATTATATTTATTAATTCTATTCAGGATAGTGTAAATTGTTCAGAAAATTGTTTTCTTAATACCTGTTGGATTGTTACTGAATTTTTATTTAAGCATCATTGTCAGAATTCCTATCTTCATCCCAGTGCCAGTAAAGACAAAGATAAAACCAAACTATAGCTTCTTCGCTAGTTATCACAGTATGCTGTATAAACTGATGCATCAATGAATAATAACTCATCAAGTAATGTTCAATCAAGGAGTGGATTTACTTTACGAGCAAATGGACATATTGGTGGATTCCTCTGTTTTGAACTGCTTGCAGAACTTGCCTGGACTATGTATCACTTGTATACATTGTGAACTATCTGTTGTTACAGCGAATAGTGGTAATGCTGGAGTATCTTTGCTGATGGTGTCACCAGTGGTAAAATTTTTCAACAGAGCCATCAATTGGCTTAGTGTCATGGCATTTCTGTATCCTCCTCCCTTCTGCTAGTGATGGTCTAAAATTTGGGGGCCAACAGAGGTGAGGCAAAGAACCTCACCCCCCCACACACTATCCATAAGTATGGCTGTATGCTGGACCAGTAGTCAGTGATGGGTATGATCCAATTGCAGTGGTGCCAACCTAAGATAGGAGGCTGACGCCTAGAGGTCAGCTCATCCGATGATGGGTAAGGACCATATGTTGTATTGGACAACCTAACAGGCATGGTCCTTAAGCCACATTGCTTGTTGTTTAATTAAACAGAAGGGGGGAGATGCTGAGAGCCATAGCCAAGTAGGAATAATGCATGGCATTTTTGGTTGAAAGATGATGCCAGCAAGCCATTGAGATGATAATGATTATGCTAAGATGTGCATTCAATTAGAGATTAGACTCCTGCTGTCCTCCTGGGCCTGCTACTTTGGAGCTCTTGTGGGACTCCCGGAGAGTTCCCATTGGTTGGGGAAGTGTGGTAGGAGGGAATTCGGGAGGAGGGATTCCCTGCTGGGGTAGTGTGTCCCAGAAGAAGGCCGTGTGCATGGCATTCATGGGAGTTTTGGAAATAAAGTTTGTTCCTGCTTGAGTGTCTCATGATTTTGTGCCCAGCCAGACTGTGGCACTCACCAAGATAAGGAGCTTGGCTTTGAATTCCCAATACTCCTGCCTCAGCCTCCACATCCACTGCGATGACAGGTCTGTACCACTGTGCCAACTCTAATACAATTTTAAAAGTTATTTATTCCATGGTAATATAGGTCTATTTAAACTTACTCTGTAAAACATATATATAATATATTCACTTATAAATAAATTTATAAGAATAAGCATATGCCATTTATATAAACATAAATGTCACAAAACGTACTCCTAGTGAACAAATAAAATCAGGAACACTTATGGACATTTGATTTATATCTTTTTATTATATTTCTAGACATTGTTGACAAGCTCAAAACACTGAATTATTGAATGCAGAGAATTGTGCCAATTTCCCTAGTTATTAATTGAGGATAATATTTAATTTATCTAGTAGTGACATTTATTTCCCATAAATACTGCATGTGGCATTTATGTTTTGAAGCTGAAAAGTTGATCACACAGAGAACAGGAAATCTTTCCATATTTATGATAAGAATGAGAAATAGACTGATTGTGTGTAAGCATTGCCAAAACAATTAAGACCAGAAAGTAACTCTTACGTTTTATAGTAAAATTAGGTGATTGAATTCTATAATAACTTCTTAAATACATCAAAATAGTCAGAAATTTGCAGGTTTCAAACAAAAAATGAGAATTTTAATGAGATGAAAATTACCCTGGTCTGATAATTACACACTATATAAATATGTTGAGTTATAATAATGGGTCTCATATCCAAGTACAAATAGTAGATTCCAGTTAAAAATTAAAATGAACAGAAATCAACTCTTTGATGTTTTGACCAAATATCTTTATCGCCTCAGATTTTTAAAAGGTATCCTATCTTCATGAATGTTTCATTATTTTGGTTTCTCTTATTGTCATGTCTTTTAGATCTATAAGGTCTAAAGAGTCATGGAATGATTTAGCCTCATCTACATGGTTTTCTGGTGACTGTTTTTTTTTCAAAACTTCTTTACACTTCATTTTATTATTTTATTTATTTATGTGATGTTGAGGATTGAACACAGTTCCTCACATGTGCAAGGCAAGCACTCTACCACTGAACCACAATCTTAGCCCTGATGACTGGTATTTTTTAATATGTGCCTGGAAACAATTTAAAATACATACCTACTATTTCAGACACTTGAGTTAAAACACAACATGCCTTGTATAAAAAGAAATCCATCAGATTAACATCAATTATTTTGTATCGAGTTTATACATGGTTTCTTTACTGGGGAAATATATTACTTACTTTGAGCAGATGAATATTGGGACTACTATGGAAATTCATCTTTTAGGCTTGTGTCAATCTTTTTTCTTCATTTAAAAACTTTACAATGAAATGACATTGAGTCTATCTGAATTGTGACTTTAATTACCACCTTTATTTCAGATGACTGATCAGAAAACAATAATAATATATTTCTACTGATATTCAATAGCTGGACTTTGGTCACTTAAGATAGTTTTTCTGGTCATGATAATAACATATATGTAAAATGAATATCTATATTAGGAATTAAAAATCAGTCCTAAAATACTGCCAAAGAGCTTTCTACACATATTGCTAGAATATTCTACTATCATGGAAAATATTTTGAAACAGCAACATATGTAGCCATTATTAAAACAAGAGACTTAAATCTCCCAAGTCACATATATGAGTAACTGAATAATTAAAACATAAAGACCAACATTTCTTTTTTTAATTAGTTATACATGTCAGTACAATGATCTTGACATATCATACATTTGAATCAGATGGGATATAATTTCTAATTTTTCTGAGTGTACAGTAATGACCAAAATTTCTATTGAGGATTTTTTTATGTCAGAAACACATCCATATTTTATAGTTGTTCTTCTTTCATACATAATAGCTCTAGAATATAAGTAACATAACTCCATCTATATCATATGAGATGATCAATTTAGCATAAAGGTAAAACTTGATCTCAATAAATACAAATTAAAAAAAAAATCTTAGAGAGTATGTTTCTCAGAGTCATCTTAGATGATATATTAAAGACATTAGGTCTGGTAATAAACAGTCAAAACTACAGCTCTGAAACAATACACCTATGGGCATATCTCTACATTTAGATTCATTTTTTGAGATGATTGCAATTATTTACTTTTGTGCAATCATCTCATTTCAATTCACCAAAAATTTGTAGAGTTTCCAATATGTTTCTAGTGTTTAATCAAGAAGAAATGATGAAATCAAAGTAATACACTACCCCAGAAAACCTCTGAGATTATATCAAGATAAAATTATATCAAGAACAATTTTGATAACATATGGTAATTATGAATCTATTAAAAAGACAATATACAGGGGAAGCACAGATACCATTACATAATCCAGACATTACTTGGTAATAATATGGGAATGGCACCTGGAGAGTGTTAGAAAGATTAGATAACTGCAATGGGAAAAGGGCATGTTGGGTGAATCCACATCTATCCCTGGTAATAGGATAGGCTGAGGTTGATTAGGATGATACTATTTGAAATAAAAACTTCTGCTTCATTTTTTCTAAAATATATACTATTTATATGGAATATGAAAAGTACCAACAAACTATATTATTTTATTAGTATAAGAAACATTTTTCTCTGAAGATCATCTTGAAGTCTCAGCTAACATCATCATTTTCTTCTACAACTTCACATTTCTTTTCTAGCACAAGATCTAGCCCATGAACATTACCATTGGTATCTTGGCCCTAATACACCTAGGAGTGCTGATAATGATGGGGTTTATAGCTACAGATTTATTTTTTGTTGTTGTTGTTTCAGAATTTTAGAGATGGCATCAAATGTAAATTAATAATCTACTTTCACAGGTTTTTTTAGGGCTTCTCCATTTGTACCACCTGTCTGCTGAGTGTCCTCTATGATACCACCATCAACCCCAGAAGCTACTGCTTGGCAAAGTTTAATCATAAATTCCCACATCAGAGCCTTTGATTCCTTGTTTCCTATGGGTATTCTCCATGTTCTTGAATGTTTGCTTCTCATTCTCTTCTACTGCCATCATCAATGTGACCTCACATGATCTTATATTTATTACTGTATGCTGAACAATTGTATCAATGTGTTACTTTCTAAGGCATTTATTTTTTATATTGGGAGTATTCCAGGAAGTCTTTTTTCTAGGGCTTATGTCCTCAGTCCTGCCTAAAGGTCAATAAATAGATAAACCTCTCACTAAAAAATAAATGATGTTATCACTATTAATACCTGAACATTAAAATAAATAAGAAATGTTTACAACTCTCAGCCCATAGGTATGAGGACTTAGATTACATAGATCAACCTGTTGGAAAACACAAACTACCAAAATGCATAGTTTTTTCCTTTCAGTGAACCTGTGTACTAATCTTTTGTTTTCTTTTTTTAAAAATTTATTTATTTGCTTGTTTGTCTATCTATCTATCTATCTATTTGTTTGTTTATTTATGTAGTGCTGAGGATTGAAACCAGCGTCTTGCATGTATGAAACAAGCACTTTATCACTGAACCATAACCCAAGTCCCCTAATCTTTTCTTATATAGACACCATTCATATTGAGCCCACCCTGATGACCTCATTTTACTTATCTCTTTAAAGACCCTGTCTCCAAATTATGAAATACTGTGGTCATGACTTTGACATGTGAATGTTGAGGGTACACAATTTAGACCATAACAGACCAGATAAGCATTGCCTAAAGCACGATCTGCTGCTACTGGTGAAGATGACTTCATGTCAAAACAGATATAGAACTTGGAGAACAGTTCATTCTTCTGAGTACTTGAATAAGGAAGTATTAAGCCTGTTATTAGTGTGTCTTTAACATATTTTTGACACTTACTGGTACAAAAGGAAAGCAGGCCACAGGCACAGAGCCTTAGAAGGCAACCATGTATGTATTGGTTACCTATTGCTGTGTAAAATATCACCCTCAAACTCTAAGTCCTAAAAAATGCATCTTTATTATACGACAGTTTCTTGGGTCAGAAACTCAAGAGTGACTTAGGTGGGTGCTTCTGATTCATGCTGTCTCATGAGGTTGCAGTCATCTGAAGGCTTGACTGGTACTTATGCATCCACCTCTAAGGTGGCTCAAGGTGGTGTTGGCAGTTGGCAGGAGCCCTCAGTTCCTTATCTTCCAGGCCTCTGCACAGACTTCCTGAGTATCTTCATAGCTTTGTGGCTGACTTCCTTCAGAATGAGCAATGGGGAAAATCAGAGAGCAAGGAGGAAGTAGCATTTCTTATATTTAGCCTTGGAAGCCACTTTTATAGAGCCCTATTAGGACTCTGTAGAATGAATAGGATACAGCTGAGCCCTATTCATTGTAGAAGGGTTTCCACAAAGGCATAAGTATCAGGGATCATTGGGAGCAATTCAAGACTGGTACACTAGAAATTCATAAGTTTTATCCTCTGATTATCTATTTTGTCTGTTGCCTCATTTATATTTCTATACACAGAAAATGCTTATTAGCATTTTGTACTCTTTTGAGTGGCATGCTGTCTGTATTATTGTATAACCTGCTTTTTCTTCACACAATGATATGCTTTTGAGATCTACATTGGTATAGATCTGATTCCTTCATTAATTTGTGAGTATATGCCATTTTTCTTTAACCTTTCACCTATTAATAATGATTTAGATTGTTTCCAACTTTTGCTCTTATAACAATGAAAATCTTTGTACCTGCCCTAGGATAAATAATGAGAAGAGAAATAACTAGGTTGTAGAATCTGTGTATCTAATTGCCAATTGCCCCTTTAAATAGTCACATTGATTTCACTGCTATACACAGAATAGGAATATTCCCATTTCTCTTCAATATAACCAATTATCACAGTTGCAAGGCATTTCGATTTTTCTCAATCTGAAAGATAAAGAAATATTTTCTTTATTTTTAAATGTGGTTAAAAACCACATCAAATTTCCCAATGTAGCCATCTTTAAAGTGACCAGTTAAGTAGTGTTAACTACATTCATATGTTGTGGAACGGATCTCTAGAACTTCTTCCTCTTGCAAAACTGAAACCCATATTCATTCAACAGCACTCCATTTGCCTTCTGCTCCAACCCATGGCTGCTACAATTCTTTCTGTTGTAGGAATTTGACTACTTAAGATAATTGTGTGTGTGAAGTTTAAATCATCTAGCACAAACCATGTTTGATTTGTAGCACAATTTTCATCCATTTTTGTAGTGCAAAACAAAGTGAAACCTGAAAATTTAAACTTTTTCTTGGTGCCTGTCTTTGAACCTAGGAGTATCAAACTTGTGGTAAAAAGTGTGTGTATTGAAAATGGGAACCTAGCAGACATCAAGAAGTCCATGTAAAAATATTTGCAGCTCTTTGACTACATTTGTGTTTTCCTGTTAGCTCCTAATGCAAGTTAATAAAGTTGTTTCTTCATTCTTCTACTTATAATTATGTCCACCAGGAATAAAAAACAGTGTGAGCACTGAGAACTGATAGTGACTTTCAAGTTTCAAGCACCTAGCACAAACCATGTTGGATTTGTATCTCTATTTCCATACATTGTTTAGTGCCAAACTATGTAAATGTAAAACATCACACTTTTCCTGTCTGGCAAACTTTGAACCTAGGAGAACCAAACATGAAGAACAGAGTGTGCTGAATGAATATATGAATTTTGCCAAGTAATAAAGAAATTTATTTAAAAAAATTTGAAGATCTTTCAGTATATGTAATTTTCCTGATAACTACTAAAGCACTGATGGAAAAATCTGTTTCTGAGTGCCTCTTCTTAAAGATAATTTGACCAGAAACAAAACACACAGTGAAAACTTATAATAGATTAGGTGTTTGAAGTTTCAAACATCTAGCACAAAACGTGTTTTATTTGTAGCTCTATTACCATCCATCTCTGTGGTGCAAAACAAAGTGAAACATGAAAATTCAAACTGTTTTTGTGTTCAAACCATTGAACCTAGAAGCCTCAAACTTTGCCTCAGGTGTGTTCATTGAAAGGGTGAAATCTTCAAAACATCAAAGAAATAATCTTAAAAATTGTTGCACTGATTTCTGTATATTGTTGCTCTCCTGGTAGCTCCAAAAGTGAGTAAGTAAATCTGCTCCTGCATACTTCTACTCAGAAGTAGACCCAACATGAACAAACCACTGAGTGAACATTGAAAAATGATTCTGTATGACAAATTTCAAGCAGCTAGCAAAGACCATCTTTGATTGCAGCTCTATTTTCAACCATCTGTATAGTACCAAATGAAGTGAAATCTGAGAATACAAACTGTTCCTGTCTGCAATCCAGTGAATCTAGAAGAACTAAATAGAACAAACTGTGCTTAGTGAAAGGATGAATCTTGTAGAGTACTAAAGAAATCCAATGAAAAAGAATTTTTGCAGCTCATTCATTAAGTGGTATTTTTCTGCTATCTTCTAAAGCACTTAGAAAAAGTTGGTCCTATTTTATCTGCTTAGAGCTACTTTAAAAGGAAAAAAACCACAGAGTAAATACTTATAATTGATTGTTTTTTGAAGTGTAAAGCGTTTAGCACAAACTGTGTTTGATTTGAATCTCTTTCCCAATCCATCTCTATTGTGAGAAAAATTAGAAAGTGGAAAATTCCACCTGTTTCTGTATGCAAACCATTGAACCTAGGAGTCCAAACTTGTGGTTCAAAGTGGGTTTAGTGAAAAGGTAAAGCCTGATTTGTACCAAAGAATTAAAAAAAAATTATTTCAGTTCTTTCAGTACATTGGGTTTCACCTGCTAGCTGCTAATTCACATAAGCAAAAGCCCTTTTTGCATGTTTCTCCTTAGAAGTACCCCCAACAGGAACAATTTCCAGAGTGAGCACTCAGAAATTATTGTAAATGAAAAGTTTCAAGTAGCTTGCACAAACCGTGTTTGATTTGAAGCTCTATTTATATCCACCTGTGTAGTGCAGAATAAATTAAAACCTGAAAATTCAAAGTGTTACTGTCTGCAAAAACTTGAATGTAAAATAAATGAAGAACAAAGTTTGTTTAGGGAAAGAATGAATCATGCCACATATCAAAAAAGCCAATGAAAAATTTTTGGCAGCTAGATAAATAATTGGGTATTTTTCTACTGGCTCCTAAATTGCTGATAGAGAATGCTGATGATACTTGTCTCTGCTTAGAGCTACTCTGACCAGGAAGAAACCACAGAGTGAGGCTTTAGAACTGATTGTGTGTGTGTATGAAGTTTAAATCATTTATCAGAAACCATGTTTGATTTGTAGCTCAAATTTCATCAATAACTATAGTGAAAAAAAAGTGAAACCTTAAAATTCAAACTGTGACTGTTTGCAAATCATTGAACCCAGGAGTCTCAAACTTGGGGTATAAAGTGTGTTTATTTAAAGGGTGAACTCTGCAGAATATGAAGAATTACATAAAAAAATGTTACTGCTCTTTGAGTAAATTTGAAATTTTCTACTCGCTTCTAATTCAAGTGAGTAAAAGTTGGTCCTCCGTGCTTTTATATAGAAATACGTGCACCAAGAACAAATGACAGTGTGAGAA
The DNA here is from genome assembly GCF_048772815.1 of Callospermophilus lateralis. Classification (NCBI taxonomy): domain Eukaryota; kingdom Metazoa; phylum Chordata; class Mammalia; order Rodentia; family Sciuridae; genus Callospermophilus; species Callospermophilus lateralis. The sequence continues at coordinate 466,051 of NW_027513641.1, read as the reverse complement.
CTGAGAACTGATAGTGATTCCTCAAGTATCAAGCAGCTAGAAAAAAAATGTCATTAATTTGTACCTCTATTTCCATCCAAATCTAAATGCAGAACAAAGTAAAATGTGAAAATTCACACTATTACTGTCTGGCAAACTTTGAACTTAAGAGTACCAAACTTGAAGAACAGAGTGTGCTTAATGATTATATGAATTTTGCCCTAGTATAAAAAATTTGAATCTCTTTCAGTACATGTAAGTTTACTGCTATCTAGAGAAAGCTGTTCCTGAGTGGCTCTGGATAGAGCTACTTTGACTAGGAACAAACAAAGAGTGAAAATTTAGAATGGAATATGTGTTTAAAATTTCAAAGTGTTTTTGATTTGTACTTCTATATCCATAGATCTCTATAGTACAAAAAAAAGTGAAACCTGGAAATTCAAACTCTTCCTGAATTCAAACCATTGAACCTAGTAATCTAAACTTGTAATTCCAAGTGTGTTTATTGAAAAGGTGAAGCCTGTCTTAAATCAAAGTAATTTAATGAAAAAAATGCTGCAGCTCTTTCAATTCATTTGTTTTCTTCTGCTAACTGCCAATACACATAAGCAAAAGCTGTTTTTCTGTGTCTCTTTTTAGAAGTATTTCCACCAGGAATAATTCACAGAGTGATCACTGACAAATGATTTTGTATGACAAGTTTCAAGTAGCTAGCACAAACCATGTTTTTTAAGCTCTATTTTCTTCTACTTGCATAGTGCAAAATTAAGTGAAACCTGAAATTTAAAACTATTCCTTTCTGCAAATACTTGAACCTAGAAAAACCAAACTTAGAGAACCAAGTGTGCTTAGTAAAAGGATGAATCACAAAAGGTATCAGAAACTTCAACAAAGAATTTGTTGCAGCTCATTTCATAGTTAGAAATTTTTCTGCTATCTCTTAAATTGCTGATAGAGAAAGCTAATGATGCTTGTCTCTGCTTTGAGATACTTTGACCAGAAAAAAACATAAAGTGAAAACTTAGAACTGATTGTATATATACAGTTTAATTCATCTAGTAATAACCATATTTGAATTATAGCTCAATTTCCATTCATCTCTATATTGCAAGACAAAGTGAAACCTGAAAATTCAAATTGTTCCTGTTTGCAAATCAATGGTATTATGAGTCCCAAACTTGGTGTACAAAGTGGATTTATTGAAAAGACGAACCCAGAAGAGTATTAGGAAGTCCATCAATAAATTGTTGCATCCCTTTGAGTACATTTGAATTTTCCTTCGAACTCCTAATGCAAGTCAGTTAAAGTTGTTCCTGCCAACATCTGCTTAGAAGTACGTCCATCAGGAAAAAAATGACAGTGTGAGCCCTGGAACGGATAGTGAATGTCAAGTTTCAAGAGGCTATCACAAACCATGTTTGATTTGTTGTTCTATTTCCATTCATCTCTATAGTGCAGAACAATGTGAAACTTAAAAATTCACACTGTTCCTCTCTGGAAACCCTTGAAGCTAGGAAAACTAAATTTGGAGAACAGAGTGTGCAAAAATGAATATATGAATTTTGCTGAGTATCAATGAAATTTAATGGAAAAAATTGAACCTCTTTAAGTGCATGTAATTTTTTGCTACTTCAAAAATCACTGATAGAGAAAGCAGTTCCTGAGTTCCTCTGCTTAGAGCTACATTCAACAGGAATAAAAGAAAGTATAAAAACTCAGAATGGATTGTGTGTTTGAAGTTTCAAGAAACTAGCACAATTCATGTTTTATTTGTAGCTCTATTTTCATACAGCCTATAGGGCTAAACAAAGTGAAATATAAATATTAAAACTATCACTTGGTGTAAACCATTGAACATATAAGTCTCAAACATTGACTCAACTGTGCTTTTTAAAGTTTAAAAAATGCCAAACATAAAAGAAATTCTATGAATGGATTGTTGCATCTCTCTCTGTATATTAGTGTTCTCCTGCTACTTCCAAAAGCCATTGTGTAAATCTCCTCCTGTTTCTGCTGAGAACTACGTCCACCAGGAACAAACCACAAAGTGAGCACTGAGAACTGATTGAGTATGTCAAATTTGAAGAAGCTAACACTGAAAATGTTTGATATGAAGCTCTATTTTCAACCATCTGTAGAGTGCAAAATGAAGTGAGCAAAAGCTGTCTTTGCATGTTTCTCATTATAAGTATGTCCACCATGAAAAAGTCACCAAGTGAGGACTGAGAAATAATTGTGTATGACAAGTTTCAAGTAACTAGCACAAACTATATTTGATTGAAGCTCTATTTTCATCCACCTGTATAGTGCATAATGAAGTTCAAACCTGAAAATTCAAACTTTGCCTTACTGCAAACCCTTGATCCTAGGAAAATCAAATTTGCAAAACCAGGTTTGATTAGGGGAAAAATGAATCATACCATGTATTTTAAAAAAATCTGAGAAAAAATCTGTTGCAGCTTGTTTAGTATGTCAATTTTTTTCTGCTAGCAACTAAATCTGTGAAAAAGAAAGTTGATGATGCTTGTCTCTGCTTAGAGCTACTTTGACTAGAAGTAAACATAAGGAAACACTTAGATCTGATTGCGTAGGTTACACTTAAATCATTTAACACAAACCATGTTTGATTTGAAGCTCAATTTCTATTCATCTCTATAGTGCAAAATAAAGTGTAACCTTAAATTTTAAACTGTTCCTGTCTGCAAATCTTTGAAATTATGAGTCCCAAACTTGGGGTACAAAGTAGATTTATTGAAAAGATGAACCTTGCAGAGTCCCAAGAAGTCAATGAAAAAACTGTTGCAGCTCTTTGAGTATATTTGGAATTCCTGATAACTCCTAATATAAGTTAGTATAAGTTTGTTTCTGCATGCTTCAGCTTAGAAGTACGTCCACCAGGAAAAAAGTACAGTGTGAGCACTGAGACCTGAAAGTGGCTGTCAAGTTTCAAGAAGCTATCACAAATCATGTTTGATTTGTAGCTCTATTTCCATCCATCTCTAGAGTGCAGAACAATATGAAACATGAAAATTCTCACTGCTCCTCTCTGGGAACCGTAGAGCCTACGAAAATCAAACTTAGAAACAGAGTGTGCTTAATGAATATATGAATTTTGCCAAGTATCAAAGAAATTTAATGAAAAAAAATTTAAGCTCTTTCAGTACATGTTATTTTCCTGCTAGCTCCAAAATCACTGATAGAGTAAGTTTTTGGAGAGTGTGTCTGCTTCGAGCTATTTTGAACTGGAAAAAAAGAATGCGTGAACACTTCAAATGGATTGTGTGTTTCAAGCGTCAAGATTGAACTCAAAGAGGGGCTGGGGATGTGGCTCAAGCGGTAGCGCGCTCGCCTGGCATGCGTGCGGCCCGGGTTCGATCCTCAGCACCACATACAAAGATGTTGTGTCCGCCAATAACTAAAAAATAAATATTAAAAAAAATTCTCTCTCTCTCTCTCTCTCTCTCTCTCTCTCTCTCTCTAAAAAAAAAAAAGATTGAACTCAAAGAGAATTTGATTTATAGGTCTATTTCCTCCATCTCTAAAGTACAAAAGAAGGTGAAACAACAATATTTAAATTGTATTTTTGTGGAGACCATTGAACCTAGAAGTCTCAATATTTTTTTAACTTGTTCTATTGAAGTGTGAAAACTGCTTAACATCAAAGAAATTCTATGAAGAAAATGTTTCTCCTCTTTCTGAATATTACTTTTCTCCTGCTAGCTCCAAAAGTGATTGTGTATATCTCCTCCTGCATGCTTCTGCTTAGAAGTACACCCACCAGGTAAAAGCCACAGAGTGAGCACTGAGAACTGATTGTGTATGACTAGTTTCAAGCAGCTTACACCAAGAATATTTGATTTGCAGCTCTATTTTCAACCATCTCTAGAGAGCAAAATGAAGTGAAACTTGAGAATTCAAACTGTTCCTGTCTTCAATCCTTTGAACCTAAGAGTACCAAGCTTCAAAACTAAAGTGTGCTTAGTGAAAGAATGAACCCTGCCCATTATCCAAGCAATCCAATGAAAAAATTGTTGCAGCTTGTTCAGTACATAGGAAATTTTCTTCTAGCTCCTAAAGCACGGATATAGAAAGATGCTCTTATTGTCTCTGCTTAGATCTACTGTGACCAGACACAAACCACAGAGCTAACAATTATAACTGATTGTGTGTGTGTGAATTTTGAAACATCTAACACAAAAAGTGTTTGATTTGAATCTTTTTTCCAATCGTGTCTACAGAGCAAAACAAAGGGAAACCTTAAAATTCAAACTGTTACTGTGTGCAAATCATTGAAGCTAGGAGTGCAAACTTGTGGTTCAAAGTGGGTTTAGTGAAAATGAGAAGGCTGCCTTGTGTGAAAGATATCCAACAAAAAAATTATTGCAGCTATTTCAGTACATTGGGATTGTCCTGCAAGCTGCTAATACACGTAAGTGAAAGCTGTTTTTGCATGTTTCTCCTTAGAAGTATGTCCACCAGGAACAAGTCATATACTGAGCACTGAGAAATGGCTGTCCATGTAAATTTTCAAGTAGTTAGCACAAACTGTATTTGTTTTGAAGCTCTATTTTCATCCACCTGTATAGTGCAAAATGGAGTGAAACCTGAAAATTCAAACTGTTCCTGACTGCAAACTCTTGAATCTAGAAAAACCAAACTTGCAGAACCAAATTTGTTTAAGGGAATGATGAATCATGCCTTGTATAAAAATTCTTAAGAAAAATCTGTTGCAGCTTGTTCAGAAGCTCAGAATTTTTCTGCTAGATCCTGATTCGCTGATAGAGAAAGCTGAAGATACTTATCTCGGCTTATAGAATCTCTGACCAGAAAAAAGACTCCACAGTGAACACTTATAATTGATTGCTTTTGTGAAGATTAAATTATCTAGCACAAAATATGTTTGATTTGTAGCTGAATTTCCATTCATATTTATAGTGAAAAGCAAAGTGAAACCTGAAAATTCAAACTATTCCTGTTTTGAAACCATTGTAGGAGTCAAAACTTGTGGTTCTTAGTGTGTTTAGTGAAAAGGTGAAACATGCCTTGTATTTAAGAAATCCAATGAAAAAAATATTGTAGCTCTTTCAGTACATTTTGATTCTCCTACTAGCTGCTAATACATGTAAGTGAAAGTTTTTTGTGTGTCTCTTTTTAGAAGTATTTTCACCAGGACCAATTCACAGAGTGATAACTGAGAAATGATTGTTTATGACAAGTTATAATTAGTGAGCACAAACCATGTTTGATTTGAAGCTCTATTTATACCCACCTTTATATTGAAGAATGCAGAATAACCTGAAAAATCAAACTGTTCATGTCTGCAAACCCTTGAACATAGCAAAACCAAATTTGGTGAAACAATTTTGTTTAGTGAAAGGATGAATCATGCAAGGTTATAAAAACTCCAATGAAGAATTTGTTGCAGCTCATTCCGTAGGTGGTAAATTTTCTGCTAGTTTCAAAATTGCTGATAGAGAAAGCTGATGATTCTTGTATCTGCTTAGAGCTACTTTGACCAGAAAAAACACAAAGTGAACACTTAGAACTATTGTGTATATTAAGTTTAAATTATCTAGAAAAACCATTTTTGATTTGTAGCTTTATTTCCATCAATCTCTACAGTGCAAAACAAAGTGAAACCTGAAAAATCAAACTGTGCCTATGTGCAAATCTTTGAACCTAGGAATCCCAAACTTGGGGTAAAAAGTGTATTAATTGAAGGAATGAAACCTGAAGAGTATCAGAATGTCCATCAATAAATTGTTGCAGCTTGTTTAGTATATTTGATTATTCCTGCTACCTTTTAATGCAAGTTAGTAAAAGTTGTTCCTGCATGATTCTGTTTAGAAGTATGTCAACCAGGAAAATAAAAAGTGTGAGCCCTGGAAATGATAGTGACTGTCAAGTTTCAAGAAGCTAGCACAAATAATGTTTGATTTGTTGCTCTTTTTCTTTCCATCTCTAGAGTGCAGAACAATGTGAAACATGAAAATTTACACTTTTCCTCTGTGGCAACCCTTGAACCTATGAAAACCAAACTTGGACAACAGAGTGCACTTAATGAATATATGAATTTTCCTGAGTATAAAATAAATTTAATAAAAAAATTTTGAAGCTCTTTGAGTACATGTAATTTCCCTGATAGCTCCTAAATAACTGATAGAGAAAGTGGATCCTTAGTGCCTCTGCTTAGAACTACTGTGAACAGGAACAAAAGAAAGTGTAAACACTTAGAATGGATTGTGTCCTTGAAGTTTCAAGCACCTAGCACAAAGTGTCTTTGATTTGTAGATTTATTTCCATCAATCTCTATAGTGCTAAACAAAGTGCAATATGAAAACACAAACTTTAAACTTTTGCAAATGATTGAAACTAGAATTCTCAAACTGTGCCTCAGATGTGCTTTTGAAAGTGTGGAAAATGCCGAACATGAAAGAAATCATATGAACAAATTGTTGCAACTCTCTTTGTATATTGGTGTTTTCTTGGTAACTCCAAAAATGGTTGTGTATATCTCCTCCTTCATGCTTTTTCTTAGAAGTACCAGGAACAAACCAAAAAGTGAGCAATGAGAAGTGATTGTTTATGATAAGATTGAAGCATCTAGCAAAAAAAATTGATTTTCAGCTCTGTTTTCAATCACCTTAGTGTGGAAAATGAAGTTAAACCGGAGTATTCAAACTGTTCCTGTCTCCAATCTGTTGAAACTAGGAGAACCAAGCTTGGAGAAAAAAAGTGTGTTTACTAAAATAATTAATCCTGCCAAGTATCAAAGAAATCCAATAAAAAAAATGTTGCAGCTCATTCAGTAGATGAAAATTTTCCTGCTAGCTTCTAAAGCACTGATATTGAAAGCTGCTATCATTGTCTCTGCTTAGAGCTACTGTGACCAGACAGAAACCACAGGTCAATACTTAGAAATGATTGTGTGTGTGCATTTTGAAGCATGTAGCACAAACAGTGTTTGATTTGAATCTGTTCCTATTTATCTCTCTAGTTCAAACAAAGTGAAACCTGAAAATTCAAGCTGTTACTGTGTGCAAATCATTGAAGCAGGAGTCCAAAAGTGTGGTTCAAAATGGATTTAGTGAAAAGGTGAAGCCTGTCTTATATAAATGAAATCCAATGAAAAAAACTGATTGAAATGAAAATGATTGGTATGACAAGTTTTAATAAAATGATGGTGTATGACAAGTTCAAGTAGCTAGCACAAACCATATTTGATTTGAATATTTATTTTCATCTACCTGTATAGTGCAGAATGAAGTGAAACCTGAAAATTCAAACTGTTCCTGACTGCAAACCCTTGAACCTAGGAAAACCAAACTTGCAGAACCTTGTTTAGGAGAAGGTTGAATCATGCCACTTATCAAAAAAAAAATCTGATGAAAAATTTGTTGCAGCTTGTTCAGTAGGTCAGAATTTTTCTGCTAGCTCCTATGTCACAGTTAGAGAAAGCTGAAGATACTTGTCTCTGCTTATAGCTAATCTGACCAGGAACAAACTACAGAGTAAGCACTTAGAATTTATTGTTTTTGTGAAGTTTAAATCATCTAGCACAAAATATGCTTTATTTGTAGTTGAATTTTGATCCATCTCTATAGTGCAAAACTAAGTAAATCCTGAAAATTCAAAGAGCTCCTGTGTTCAAACCATTGAAACTAGCAGTCCAAAATTGTGGTTATAAGTGTGTTTAGTGAAAAAGGTGAAGCCTGTGTTCTATCAAAGATATACAATGAAAAAATTGTTGCAGCATTTTCAGTACATTTGGATTCTCCTGCTTGCTGCTAATACATCTAAGTGAAAGCTCTTTTTGTGTTTCTCTTTTTAGTATTATTTTCACCAGGAACAATTCACAAAGTGAACACTGGAAAATGATTGTGTATTAGAGGTTTTAAGTAGCTAGCACAAACCATGTTTTATTTGAAGCTCTATTTTTTTCCACCTGCATAGTGCAGAATGAAGTGGAACCTGAAAAAATAAAACTGTTTCTGTCAGCAAACCTATGAAAATAGAAAATCAAAACTTGGAGAAAAATGTTTGTTTAGTGAAAGAATGAATCACACTTGGTATCAAAAACTCTAAAGAATAATTTGTTGCAGCTCATTCCATAGGTGAGAATTTTTCTTTCTGCTCGTAAATCACTGATGGAGAAAGCTGATGATGCTTGTCTCTTCTTAGAGCTACTTTAACTAGAAAAAAACATAAAGTGAACACATAGAACTGATTGTGTATATTAAGTTTAAATCATTTAGCACATACCATGTTTGATATGTAGCTCAATTTCCATTCATATCTATAGTGCAAAACAAAGTAAAACCTGAAAATTCAAACTGTTCCTGTGTGAAAATCTTTGAAACTATGAGTCCCAAACTTGGGATACAAAGTGGATTTATTGAAAAGATGAAGCCTTCATAGTGTCAAGAAGTCAATGAATAAGTTGTTGCAGCTCTTTCAGTACATTTGGCTTTTACTGGTAACTCCAAATCCAAGTTAGTAAAAATTTTTTCCGCGTGATTCTGCTTAGAACTACGTCCACCAGAAAAAAAAAAAAAAAAGGAAAGTGTGAGCACTGAGAACTGATAATGGCTGTCAAGTTTCAAGAAGCTATCACAAACTATGTTTAATTTGTAGCTCTATTTACATCCATCTCTAGAGTGCAGAACAATATAAAACATGAAAATTCTCACTGCTCTTCTCTGGCAACTCTAGAACCTAGGAAAACCAAACTTGGAGAACAGCGTGTGCTTAATGAATATAGGAGTTTTGCAAAGTATCAAGGAAACTTAATGAAAAAAAATTAAGCTCCTTCAGGACATGTTATTTTCCTGCTACTTTCTAAATAACTGATACAGTAAGCTTTTTGTGAGTGTGTCTGTTTTGAGCTATTTTGAACTGGGAAAAAAGGATGTGTGAACACTTAAATTGGATTGTGTGTTTCAAGTGTCAAGCATCTAGCACCAAACACGTTTGATTTGTAGCTCCATTTCCTGCATCTCTATAGTACCAAGGAATGTGAAACATGAATATTTAAATTGTATTTTTGTGGAAACCATTGAACCTAGAAGTCTCAATATTTACCTAATGTGTCCTATTGAAAGTGGAAAAACTGCTTAACATCAAAGAAATCCTATGAAAGAATTCTTTCACATCTTTCTGTTTATTGCTGTTCTTCTGCTAGCTCCAGAAGTGATTGTGTAGATCTCCTACTGCATGCTTCTGCTAAGAAGTACGTCCACCAAGAAAAAAACCACAGTGTGAGCACTGAGAACTGATTGTCTCCGTCTAGTTTCAAGCAGCTAGCCCAACTTTGTCTGATTTGTGGCTCAATTTTTATCCATCTCTGCAGTGCAAAACAATGTGAACCCTGAAAATTCAAACTCTTCTTGTCTGCCAATGATTGAACATAAGAGAACCAAACTTGAAAATGAGATGTGGTTAATAAACGTAGGAAATTTGCTGAGTATTAAAGAAATCCAATGAAAAAAATTTTTCAAGTCTTTTCAGTACATGGAATTTTTTATGCCAGCTCCTGATGAGCTGATACATAAAGCTGTTCTTTGTTCATCTTCTTAGAGCTCCTTAACAAGGAACAAAACAGAGAACGAACACTTAGATCAGATTGTGTATTTAAAGGTTCATGCCTCTAGACCAATCCATGTTTGATTTGTAGCTCTATTTCCATCTTCTCTATAGTACTAGAGAAAGTGAAACATGAAAATACAAACTCTTCCTGTCTGTCAGCCCTTGAACGTAGGAGAACTAAATTTGGAGAACAGAGTTGTTTAATGAATGTATGACTTTTCTCAGTATCAAAGAAATCTAATGAAAAAAAATTTGAAGCTCTTTGAGTACAGGGGATTTTTTTTTCTAGCTCCTGAAACACTGATAGAAAATGCTGTTCTTGAGTGCATCTTCTTCGAGATACTTTGACTAAGAATAAACCACATAATGAACACTTAGATAGGATTGTATATTTGAAGTTCAAGCAACTAGGACAAACAATTTTTATTTGTAGCTCTATTTCCATTCATCTCTATAGAGCAAAACAAACTGAAACATGAAAATTTAGACTGTTCCTGTGTGCAAACTATTAAAATTAGGAGACTCAAACTTATGGTTAAAATGGGTTTTGTGAAAAGGTGAAGCTTGTTGTGTATCAGAAAATTCCAGAAAAAAAATTTTGATGCTCTTTCAGTGTTAATATTCTCCTAGTAATCTTAATACATGTAAGTTAAGCTGTTATTGCATGTTTCTGCTTTAAAGTATGTCGACCAGGAACAATTTCCTGAGTGAGAACTGAGAAATTATTGTGTATGACATGTTTCAGCATCTACCATGAACAGTGTTAGATTTGTTCCTCTATATACACATCTTCATAGTACAAAACAAAGAGAAACATAAAAATTCAAACTGTTCTGGAGGAAAATCATTGAAACTAGAAGTCTCAAACTTTGACAAAAAGTGTGTTTATTTAAAGAATAAACTCTGCTGAATATCAAAAAAATCCTACAAAAAACTGTTGCACCTCTTTCTGTGTATTGTTTTTCTCCTTCTAACTCTTAGATCAAGTGAGTAAAAACTGTTTCTATATGCTTCTGCTGGGAAGTACAGCCACCAGAAACAAACCACAGTTTGAGAACTGAGAACTGATTGTGTAAAGTACGTCCACCAGGAAGAAAACCACAGAGTGAGCACTGACATCTGATTTTCTATGTCTACTTTTAAGCAGCTAGCACAAACTATGTCTTTTGTGGCTCTATTTTTATCCATCTCTGTAGTGCAAAACAAGGTGAACCCTAAAAATTCAAACTCTTCTTGTCTGCCAATGATTGAACATAAGAGAACCAAACTAGAAAACAGATTGTGTTTAATACACGTAAAAAATTTGCCGAGTATTAAATAAATCCAATTAAAAAATTTTTGGAGACTTTTAAGTACATGAAAATTTTTCTGCCAGCTCCTGATAAGCAGATAGAGAAAGCTGTTTTTTCATATTTTTAGAGCTTCTTAACAAAGAACAAAACAAAGAATGACACTTAGATAGGATTGTGTATTAAAGGTACATGCCTCTAGCACAATCCGTGTTTGATTTGTAGTTCTATTTCCATCTTCTCTATAGTACAAAACAAAGTGAAACATGAAAATACAAACTGTTCCTGTCTGCAAACCCTTGAAGAAAGGAGAACTAAACTTGGAGAACAGAGTGATTTAATGAACGTATGACTTTTACTGAGTATCAAAGAAATCTAATTAAAAAGAATTTTGAAGCTCTTTGAGTACATGGGAATTTTTTTGTTAGCTCCTGAAACACTGATAGAGAATGCTGTTCTTGAGTGCATATTCTTTGAGATACTTTGAGTAAGAATAAATCACATAGTGAACACTTAGATAGGATTGCATATTTGAAGTTGATACAACTAGAACAAACTTTTTTTTTATTTGTAGCTCTATTTCCATCCATCTCTATAGAGCAAAACAAACTGAAACATGAAAATTTAAACTGTTCCTGTCTGACAACCTTTGAACTTGGAGAACAAAACTGGAAGAAAAGAGTGTGTTTAATGATCATATGAATTTTACTGAGTATCAAAGAAATCCAAAGGAGAAAAAATTCAAGCTCTTTCAGTATACAGGCATTTTCCTGCTATCTCCTAATTCCTTGTTAGAGTAAGCTGTACTTGAGTGCCTCTCCTTAGATTTACTTTCACAAGGAACAAAACAAAGAGTGAAATCATAGAATGAATTTTTTGTTTGAAGATTCAAGCTCCTAGCACAAGTCTTGTTTGATATGTAAATCTATGTATTTCCAACTCTATAGTGCAAAACAAAGTGAATATAGAAAATTCAAAATTTTCCTGTGGGCAAACAATTCAACCTACCAGTCCCAAACTTGTGTTTCAAAGTGCATTTAGTGACACTTTGAAGCCTGCAATGAATCAAAGAATTCCAAAGAAAACATGGTTGCAGCTATTTCAGTTAATAAGGATTTTTCTGCTGGCTCCTAAGCGAAGTCAGTTGAAGCTGTTCCTGTGGGCTTAAACGTTGAATTACATCCACCAAGAAAAAAATCACAGAGTGAACACTGAGAACTGATTGTCTACAAAAAGTTTCAAGTAGCTAAGACAAACCACTTTTTATTTGAAACTATTTTTATTCACGTGTATAGTGAAAAATGGTGTGAAACTTCAATATTCAAGTTGTTCTTTTCTGCAAAACCTTGCACCTAGAAAAACCAAGTTGGGTGAAAAAATTTTATTTAAGGAAATAATAAATCATGCAGTATATAAAAAATCCAATGAAAAATTGTTTTAGCTCTTTCACTTAGGTGGAAATTTCCTGCTAGCAACTAACATGCTGCAAAATAGAAGTTTTTCTTCGTGCCTCTCCTTGGAACTCATTTGATCACACACACACAAAAAAGTGTGTTAACACTAAGGACTGACTTTGAGAGTGAAGTTTAAATCATCTAGAACCAACCAATTTTGATTTGTATCTCTATTTTCATAAATCTCTATACTGCAAATTAAAGTAAAAACTGAAAATTTATACTGTCCCTGTGTGCAAACATCTCAAACTAGGAGTTCCAAACTGGGTTATAAAGTGGGGTTTTTGAAATTGTGTACCCTACAAAGTATCAAGAAAGTACAATGAAAAATCTTTGGAGCTCCTTGAGTACATTCAAATTCTCCCGCTAGCTCCAAAAGCAAGTTAGTAAAAGCACTTCTTACATGTTTCTGCTTAGAAGTAGGTCCACCAGGAAAAAATACACAGTGAGCACTAAGAACTGATTGTCTATGTCTAGTTTCAAGCAGCTAGCACAAACCATGTCTGATTTATGTCTCTATTTTTATCCATCTCTGCAGTGCAAAACAATGTGAACCCTGAAAATTCAAACTTTTTCAGTCTGCCAATGTTTGAACTTAGAAGAACCAAACTTGAAAATGGAGTGTGATTAATGAATGCAGGATATTTTCTGAGTATCAAAGAAATTAAATAAAAAAAAATTGGAGCCTTTTCAGTACATGGAAATTTTGCTGTCAGTTACTAATGAAATGATAGAGAAAAATATTCTTAGTGCATCTTCTTAGGGCTCCCTTCAGCAAGAACAAAACACAGAATGAACACTTAGATCAGATTGTATATTTAAAGGTTCATGCCTCTAGCACAATCTATGTTTGATTTATAGTCTTATTTCCATCTTTGCTATAGTGTGAAAGAAAGTGAAAGATGAAAATTCAAACTGTTCCTGTGTGCAAACTGTTAAAACTAAGAGTCCCAAACTTGGGATACATTGTCAGTTTAGTGAAATGGTGAATCCTGCAGTGTATCAAAAAATTCCAATGAAAGAATTGTTGCAGTACTTTCAGTATATTTGAATTCAGCTGATAGTTCCTAAAGTAAGTTAGTAAAAGCTGGTCTTTAATGATTCTACTTAAAATTACATCCACAAGTAACAAACAACAGCGTGAGATGTGAGAACCGATTGTGTTTGTCAAGTTTGAAGAAGAAAGCAAAAACCATGTTTGATTTGTAGCAATATTTCCATTCATCTCTGTAGTTCAAAACAATATGAAACCTCACAATTTAAACTCTTCCTGTTGGCCAACCTTTGAACCTAGGAAAACAAAATTCAGACAACAGAGTGTGTTTAATTAATGTATGAATTTTACCGAGTTTCAAAGAAAATAAATGAAAGACACTTTTGAAGCTCTTTCATTACATGGGAAGTTCTTTACTAGTTCCTAAAGCACTGATAGAGAAAGCTATCCCTGAGTGCCTCTGCTGAAAGCTACTTTGACCAAAAACAAAACACAGAGTAAACACACAGAATGGATTGTGATTGGAAGTTTGAAACATGTAGAACAAACCATGTTTGATTTGTAACTCTATTTCCATTCATCTCTATAGTGCAAAACAAAGAGAAACATGAAAATTTCACCTGTTCCTGTGTGCAAATCTTTGAACAAAGAAGTTTCAAACTTTGCCTCTATGTGTGTTTTCTGAAAGCATTAAAATGGCTGAGTATCAAAGAAATCCCACGTAAATATGGTTTAACCTATTTCTGCAAATGGGCATTCTCCTGCTAACTCATAAATCAAGTAGAAAAAGCTGTTCCTGGATGCTTCTGCTCAGAAGTACCTCCTCCATGAACAAACCATAGGGTGAGCAACAACAACTGATTGTGTATGAAAAGTTTCAAGCAGCTAGAACACATCGTTTTTGATATTCAGCTATATTTTCACACATTCGTATAGTGCAAATGAAGTGACACCTGAAAATTCAAACTGTTCTTGTCTACAAAGCATTAATTTGGAGAACCAATCTTAGAGAACAAAGAGTGTTTAGTGAAAAGATGAATCTGGCAGAGTATAAAAGAAATGTAACTAAATATTTGTTGCAGCTCCTTAAGATGGGTGGAATTTTCTGACTAGATTCTAAAGCTCTGGTAGAGAATGGTGCTCCTGCTTGTCTCTGTTTACAGCTACTTTGACAATGAACAAAGCACTAAGTCAACACTTAGAACTGATGGTGTGTGTGAACTGGCAAGCATGTAGCACAAATTTTGTTTGATTTGCGACTCTTTTCCCATCCATCTCTATAGTGAAAAACAAAGTGAAACCAGAAAATCCAAACTGTTTCTGTGTGCAAACTATTGAGGCTAGGAGTCCCAAACTTATGGTTAAAATGGGTTTTGTGTGAGGGTGAAACTTACTGTGTGCCAAACCATTGCAACAATAAATATTTTGCTGTACTTTCAGTTTGGGGATTCTCCTACTAATTCCTAATGCATGTAAGTTAATGTTGTTTTTGCATATTTCTGCTTAAAAGTATGTCCACCAGGAACAAATTTCAGAGTGAGAATTGAGAAATTATTCTGTAGACAAGATTCAAGAATCTACCACAAACCGTGTTCGATATCCACACCTCTTCATAGTACAAAACCAAGAGAAACATGAAAATTCAAACTGTTGCTGTGGGAAAATCACTGAACCTAGAAGTCTCAAACTTTGCCACAAAGAGTGTTTATTGAAAGAATAAACCCTGCTAACTATCAAAGAAATTATAAAAAAAAAAACCTGTTGAACCTCTTTCTTTATATTGTTTTTCTCCACTAGCTCTTAGAGTGAGTGAGTAAAAACTGTTCCTCTTTGATTCTTCTTGGAAGTATAGCCAGGAGAAACAAACAAGAGTGTGAGCACTTATAACTGATTTTGTAGAGAATTTTAAACAATTAGAACAAACTGTGTTCAATGTAGCTGTATTTTTATCTATCTTTTCATCCATTATTTCAAGCAAAATCATGTTAAACCTGAAAATTCAAACTGTTCCTGTCTGCAAACCCTTGCACTTTGGAAAACCAAACTTGGAGAACAAAGTTGTTTAGGGATAGGGTGAATCATGACACATCAAAAATATCCAATAAAAAAAAAATTGGTGCAGCTTGTTACGTAGTTTGGAATTTTCCTACTAGCACCTACAGCACTGATAGGGAAAGTTGTTTCTGCATGCCTTTGCTTAAAAATACTTTTTCCAGGTTAAAAACTACAGAGTGAACACTTAGAACTGATTTTGTGTGTGAAGTTTAAGTCATCTAGCAAAAACTGTGTTCGATTTGTAGCACTATTTCCATCCATCTCTATAGTGCAAAACAAGGTAAAAACTGAAAATTCAAACTGTTCCTGTGGGCAAACCTTTCAAACTAGGAGTCCCATATTGGGGAACAAAGTTTGTTTATGGAAAAGGTGAAAGCTGCATAGTATCAAGAAGTCTTTGAATTTTTTTTTTTGCAGCACTTTGAGTTCACTTAAATTTTCCTGCTAGCTCCTAATTCAAGTTAGTAATTTTTTTTTTCTGTTTGCTTCTGCTTAGAAGTAAGTCCATGAGAGAAAACAGTGTGAGGACCGAGAACTGAAAGTGTTTGTCAAGTTTCAAGCAATTAGCAGCAAATGTGTTTGATGTGTAGCTTTATTTCCATCGATATCTACATTGTGATACAATGTGGAATGTGAAAACTTACACGGTTCCTGTCTGGAAACCCTTGAACCGAGGAGAACCAAACTTGGAGAACAGAGTGTGCTTAATATATGAATTTTGCAGAGTGTCACAGAATCTTTATGAAAAAAAATTTGAAGCTCTAACCATATATATATAATTTTCCTGCTATAGAGTAAGGTGTTCCTAAGTGCCTCCACTTAGAGCTACTTTGACCAGGAAAAATACAAAGCGTGAACCCTTAGAATGGATTTTGTGTTTGAAGATTCAAGCATCTAGCACAAATCTTGTTTGATGTATAACTCTATTTCCATCCATCTTTATAGTGCAAAATGAAGTGAATATGGAAAAGTCAAACAGTTCCTGTGTGGAAACCATTCAAAATACAAGGCTCAAGCTTGTGCTTCAAAGTGCATTTAGTGAAAAGTCGATGCCTGCAATGTATCAAATAATAACAATGAAACATTGTTGCTGCTATTTCAGTAAATTTGGATTCTTCTGCTGGCTCCTAAAGCAAGTCAGTAAAAGCTGTTCCTGCATGCTACGTCTTAGAATTACATCAACCCGGAATAAATCTCAGAGTGAAAAGTGAGAAATGAATGTGTATAACAAGTTTTGAGCAATGAAGACAAGCTATTTTGTATTTTAAGCTCTATATTTATTCACCTGTAGAGTGTAAAATGATGTGAAACCTCAAAATTCAAATTGTGCTTGTCTGCAAACCCATGCACCTAGAAAGACAAAATTGGGAGAAAAGAGTTTCTTTAGAGAAATAATAAATCTTGCAACATATCAAAAAATATCCAATGAAAAAATTGTTTCAGCTAGTTCAGTAACTTGGAAATTGCCTGATAGCTCCTAAAGTTCTGCTAAAGAAAGTTTTTTTCTGTGTGCCTGTCCTTGGGACTTCTTTGATACAAGAAATACTGAGTGAACACTAAGGACTGACTCTGAGAGTGAAGTGAAAATCATCTCGAATCAACCAATTTCGATTTGAAGCTCTATTTTCATCAATCTCTCTACTGCAAATCAAAGTAAAAATTGAAAATTCAATCTATTCCTGTGTGCAAACCTTTCAAACTACGAGTTCCAAACTGGGTTAAAAACTGAGATTATTGAAATGGTAAACCCTACCGAGTATCAAGAAAGTACAATGAAAAATTTTTGGAGCTCCTTGAATATATTGGAATTCTCCTGCTACCTCCTAAAGCAAGTTAGTAAAAGCACTTCTTGCATGTTTCTGCTTAGAACTACGTCCACCAGGAAACAACCACAGAGTAAGCACTGAGAACTGATTGTCTATGTCTAGTTTCAAGCAGCTAGCACAAACCGTGTCTGATTTGTGTCTCTATTTTCATCCATCTCTGCAGTGCAAAACAATGTGAACCCTGAAAATTATAACTCTTGCAGTCTTCCAATGATTTAACATAGGAGAACCAAACTTGAAAATGGAGTGTGATTAATGAATGTATGAAATTTGCTGAGTATCGAAGAAATTCAATAAAAAAATTTTTGGAGCCTTTTCAGCACATGAAAATGTTTCTGTCATTTCCTGATGAGCTGATAGAGAAAGCTGTTCTTAGTGCATCTTAGAGCTACCTTGACCAGGAACAAAACACAGAATGAACACTTAGATTGGATTGTGTATTTAAAGGTTCATGCCTATAGCACAATCTGTGTTTGGTTTGTAGTTCTATTTCCATCTTCTCTATAGTGCAAAAGGAAGTAAAACATGAAAATTCAAACTGTTCCTGTCTGCTAAACCTTGAATGTAGGAGAACCAAACTTGGAGAATAGAGTGTGTTTAATGAACATATGCATTTTGCAGAGTATCAAGGAAATCTAATGAAAAAAAAATTTGAAATTCTTTGAGTACATGGGAATTTTTTGCTAGCTCCTGAATCACTGATGGAGAAAGCTGTTCTTGAGTGCCTCTGCTTAGAGCTACTTATAGTAGGAATAAATCACATACTGAACACTTAGATTGGATTGTGTATTTGAAGTTCTAGCATCTAGCACAAACCGTTTTTGATGTGTAGCTCTATTTCCATCCATCTCTATAGAGCAAACCAAACTGAAACATGAAATTTTAAACTGTTGCTTTCTGCCAACCATTGAACTTGGAGAAAAAAAATCGGAGAAAAGATTGTGTTCAATGAATGTATGAATCTTGCCGAGTATCAAAGAAATACAATGAAAAAAATATTGAAGCTCTCTCAGTACATGGGAATTTTCCTGCTAGCTTATAAAGTGCTAATAGAGAAAGCCATTCTTGAGTGCCTCTACTTAGACTTTAACCAGGAATAAAACACAGAGTGAACACTTGGAACAAATTGTGTGTTTGAAGTTTCACGCATGTAGCACAAACCATGTTTGATTTGTAGCTCTATTTTTTATCCAACTCTATAGTGGAAAACAAAGTGAAACATGAAAATTCAAACTGTTCCTCTGTGCAAACAATTGAACATAGAAGTCTCAAACTTGCCTCAAAGAGTGTTTATTTAAAGGGTGAAAACTGCTATGTATCAAAGAAATCTTAAAAATAATTTTTGCACCTCTTTCTGTATATTGGAGTTCTCTGGCTTTCTCCTAAAGTGAGTGGGTAAAAACTATTCCTGCATACTTCTGCTCAGAACTACATCCTCCTGGAACAAACCAAAGTATGCACACTGAGAACTGATTGTGAATGACAAGTTTCAAGCAGCTAGAAAAAACAGTGTTTGACATGCCGCTCTATTCGTCTATCTTTATCATGCAAAATGGAGTGAAACTAGAAAATTCAAACTGTGCTTATTTGCAAACCATTGAACCTACAAATCACAAAGGGCTACAAATAGCAGATTATTCTGTTTTATTGCACTCCACAGAAGTCATTTGAAATGAGGTGATTTATTTCTTGTTTGTTAGGCAAAACCTCATTGGAGTGGTGGATAGATTGTACAATTAATGTTTGTTTCTGAAACTCCTGAGAAGTTTCCTGTTACTAAATATGGCTTTAAAGAGCAATCTCCACTGTAAGCACATTGTTAAGGTCTGTAAACAAATCAGATTGGCACCTGTTATTTTGCCAGAGAAATGTTAGAGTCTGTAAACAAGTCTGGATGGCGCCTGGCAAAATGCCAGAGGGAGTGGTTTGTGAAGTAACAAAAGCGAGCCATTAGTGTGGAGATTCCTGATTGGTTGACTGCTATATCTAGTTTATGCTAATTAAGATAAGCTGTGCAAAATGTATAAATACCTCTGTTGTCCCACAATAAACGGCTCTCATTCCTGCTGCATCAACATACACAAGTTATTCGTCACCCCTCGGTTATTTTGCCCAGCCAGCCGGACTGCGACAGCACATTTCCTGGTACCCTTGTCTGTTGTCTAAAGAGGAAAACACTATTCAGTCAGGCCAGGCTAAATCTAGCTGTGACATCTCAAAAGGCTCACTCTCAAGGCATCCCAGGGCTTCCCTAGGAAACCTTAAGGAACCCCTGATTTTAATTCATGACTTCTAGTGGAACTCCATGCAGGACAGTGTCACTATCCATTGGCTTTTTGTGTATGGTGTACAGATTTTCTTTTTCTTTATACTGTAACAATGCAATAGGAATTTTTTTCCCTCTTTTCCAATTACTAATAAGTAAGTGACCATTAAAAAAAAAAGAACTAAAAACCTTGTAGTAGTTTTTAGAAGACTCAAGTAGGTACAAAACTTCTCTGAGTAGTAAATTAATTTATCTTTTGAAGGAGAAAATATTTATTTCTGTACAAACTAAATACATAAACTAATTTTCTTCTCATTTCTTTCTCTCAGACAGACACTGATAAAGATAAAGGATATACAGATATGTGGCTTATACTGAATCCATGCCTATGGGCATGCCTAAGGAGCTGACTCATTGCTCTGGCCACCATGAGATTATGCCTTTTAGAGCAGGGAACATAATTAACCAAGAGTCCCTCCTACCTGGCTCTGAACTTCAACACCACCATGTTGGTACCATGGCCATGTTTCCTATATGCTGCTCTCAGTTAGTGACAGAATGTGGTGGAAATACTATGGCAGACTCATTCCTGGCTCATGTGGAACTCTTCTGATGTGTGATTTTGGTTGAGGACTCCTCAACAGCCTGGGCAAGTTTCCAAACAAGTGCACTTGAAGCTGTCCAGGATTCTCCCACTAATTTGTTTTTCTACTTCCTATCTTTACTTGAGGGCAAACAAACATTATGATCTAATGTGTAAGTTGGCCTTTTCTAGGTGCCTCCCCATTTCCTTTCACAGACATTAACTCTAATAAAATTCTACCATGTTTAACCCTGCTTTTTATAAGACTTTGACTTATGCAACAGACTTAGAAACTAGCAATATCATTTGTAGAAAATATGAAAATTCTTAGAGAAATATGACAGGAGTATATGGCTATCTGAAATTATGTCTCTTTTATCCAAACTGCAGATATATTTATCAGAATGGTCTTCTTGGTTTTCTCAGACTGTTCCTTTGTTTACCCTACAGTGGTCTTCCTTTCTCTTTCTATCATCTTTATCTATGAATTCGTTATTTATTATTCAAGACTAGCATCAACACCTTCTTATCTGAGAAGCCTTTACAATTTCTCCCCTAGAAGAACACTTGTTCTCTTTGGGCTTACAAAGAAATCTTATTGATTATGTCACTGGTTACAGTCAGCTCTCTGTCATATTTGGTAAATTACCATAAGATATTTGTGCTATGAAAGCTTCTTACTGATTTAAATTTTATGAATATGTAAGTCAGTTTTACATCACTGTGACCAAAATGTCTGACAAGAACAACCTAAAGGAGGGAAAGCTTATTTTGGGCTCATGGTTTCAGAAGTTTCAGTCCATAGACAGCTCTGGACCTGAGGTGAGGCAGCAGACATGGTAGAAGAGGAGTACTGCTCCATTCATGGCATCCAGGAAGCAGATATAAGGGATGTGGCCACAGGGAAAATGAAGCCTCCCAGGGCATGCCCCAAATGGGACCCACTTCCTTCTGCCATGTCTCATCTACCTATAGTCACCACCCAGTCAGTCTATTTAAAGTTGAATAGACTGATTGGTTACAACTATCATAATCTAATCATCTCACCTCTGAAGATTCCTGTACTAACAACAGAATCTTTTGGGGTACACTTCAGACCCAAACCATAACAGTCCCTTTCCTTTAGAAGAAAAAGATCTGGGTCTAAAATTACACTATATACTCAGTTGTATTGATTGAACTGAACATAAAATACTTCCTTCATTGCTGGCTACTTAATAAGAAAGTGCTTAGAAGTTAGGAAATTTAGAGCTGACCAGTAAGGCTTATTTTGCTTTTTTTTTTTCTATTGACTAATGAGAAACACTATTAATTTTAATACTACAGAATGTTCTGTACCAAAACTTTTTAATACACAAACCATAATGTTTTAAGACAAGGCAATTAAGTCTTTGAACTTGAAAGTATAACTACTTCCTACAAGTATAGAGGCAGGTATCACCCATGAGTTCTCCCTTGAGTTCCTTCCAGCAGGAACACTCAACCTCACATCACATGCTCACCTTCAATATGTCAAAGCATTTTTTACATTGTCTCAACATACTTTCCCTCACACGGGGCCTGATGAGATCCATCAGGTTGCCAGATTCTAGAGAGGCTCTGGGTCCTTTGGACAGAGTTGTAAGTTGTCCTGCAGTTATGATAAAGCATAATCAGTGCTGTAATGGGGAAAGGACTGTTCTTTATCATGGAGCTTGGCATTTAAACAATTCTGAAAAGCACTCTAGTCTGACTAGGGTATGTATTACAAGTTAGGAAATTGGCACAGATTGAAGCCAGAGAGGCTAGGTCATAAATGACATTTGCCTTTATCTTGAAGCATTTGAAGGAGGATCACATTTCTCTTGTATTCTAGAAAAAAAACCCTCTTGATCTTTATTCTTAATCCTGATGATCATAGAACCAGCTCTACAAAAGATCGGATCAACTTCACATAAGAACTGTCTAAAAGTGATTATTCTTTTTGACCTCTGGCTCAAATCTTCTCTGTGAAAAACTCTAGGCTCTTATGCATAGGTAACATGGAACTACAAGGACTAGTTAATGCCAGTGGGGCAATCCTTAACTAATTGAGAATAGGAGATGACAAATAAAGGGCCAAAGGGATGAATAAAAAGAAGGTCGCCTAGCACCAAACTCCCAAGAACATCAAGTTTCAGAAATGGGCCACAGAAGAGAACTCTGCAAGGAAAGGTAAAAAGGATTAAAGAGAAACCAGAACAACAATATCACAGAAAGCAGAGCAAAGAGCTTTACCTGAGTGAGAGAGACAGCCACCACTGTCAAATACTACAGGAAGGTAAAATAGGACAAGGAAGGAAAAGCATCCATTGGATGCAGCATAAAGACCCTAGTAACCCTTACAGGATCAGTGCTATTCCACTAATCAGAGAGTAATCATATTACAGGAATTTGGGAAAAGATTGGGAGGTAAAGAAAATGTATTAGATTTTATTGCTGAATAATAATTCAGTAGCTTAAAACAACACACATTTATTACCATATAGTTCTGAGGATGAGAAGTCCAAGGTTGGGAGGCTGGGATTGTAACTCAGCAGTAAAGCGCTTCTCTAGCACATGTGAGGCACTAAGTTTGATCCTCAGCACTACATAAAAATAAATTAAATAAAGACATTGTGTACAACTACAACTAAAAAAAATTTTTTTAAAAGAAATCCAAGGTTGGTGTTACTGGGTTAAAATCAAGGTGTTAATGGGTGCATTCCTTCTGGCGTCTCTAGGGAACCATTTTCTGCTTCTACAGTCTGCATGTGATCCTTGGCTTGTGCCTTGCTCTCTCTATCTTCAATGCAGTGCTACATCTCTGACCATCCTTCACAGTCACATCTCCCTCTGTAATCACACCTGGAAAGGTTCTCTGCTTTTATGGATTCACGTGATTAAATCCTCCCACCCTAAGCCCAGTCTCTCTAGTTGTCCAGGAGAATCCCTCCATCTCAAGATCCTTAATTCAAACACACCTGTATGTGATGACCTTTTGGGTATTTAAAGCAACATATTTGTAGTTCTGGGGATTAGGATGAAGGTGTTTTTGTATGTTTGTGAGCATTATTCTGCCTATCACAGGAAATTAGTAGAACTCTTTAGAATACTTTTTCTAGGGACTAGAGAAATAGGATGTAGTTTAAAGGTATATGGGTCAGAGGAATTTTTAAGGAAGTTGCAGGAAGGAGATTGGCAGGTAGATGAACACTGCAAGGATGATCTTCTTCTGAGACTAATAACAGACCCAAACTGCCTGTTGATTTTGTTGGGATGGTTATAAGTTAAGTACTCATACTGAGAACCATTACATGTTAGATTATGGCGATGAGGATGATTTGTTCTTAATCCAGCTAATCTGGAAATGATCACATCTTTAAGAACTTTAGAATCTAGCTGAAGTAACTTCATCTAAACATTTATTTAGTTTGCTGTGCCATAAAATATTGTCCTGGAAATTAAAATATGGTTTATGAAAACTATATTTTATTTTTTTTAAACAAGAAACACTCTAAATACTCGTATCAGTATGATAGAATTAATTATGTGCTCTGCCACAGTCTCTGGCTGGGACAAATCACGAGTGTCCACACAGTTTGTAGATTCAAACAGCAATTCTTTATTCCCGAACTCACACCGGCCCTCTACAAACACGTTCTGCGGGAATTCACGTTTTCTGCCCAAATCCACACTCTGCCCAAATCCACTCTCCTGGGCTTCTGTCTCCCAAAATATACTGTCTGACCCTAAGAACTCAAGAGGAACTCAGCAGCAGGATATGCCCTATTCTAAAGGGGGAACACCCTAATCTCCTATTATGCTAAACCGCCCTATTCTAAAGGGGGAACACCCTAATCTCCTATTATGCTAAACCGCCCTGGTCCTTGAGCAAGGTCACCTTACATGCAATGTCCTGCAAAATGTCCTATTTCCATGAGTCCTTCCACTAAAGAAACATGGGGGTACGCTGACAAGGAAATTGTCATACCTACTTGGCTGATGGCTCCCAGCAGTGCTCCAGAACATACTGTACTTGTTATGTTAAATGATCAACAAAGTGAAGTGCAAATAACTGAGGGATTAGGCAGGAATTATTAACTAAATTAATAAATATTATCAGAATTACTTCTTGATGAAGACACTTAAAATATACATTAACATAAATGAAAGGTGTCTGTAATATTTTTCTACACTAATATACTATAGGGACATCTATCATAGATCAGAGCAGTAAAGGAAATTACAGAATCAATTTTACCTGTGGATAAAGAATATTTAGATTCTTGGAGTCCTCTGTTTAATAAGATGATTATGCATTAAAGCAATCTTGCTTTTTTTATCTATATCATTTACTGAACTTCAGTATCTAATTATATTTAGTCCTTTACCCAGGCAAGTATTAATATAAAAATGATGAAGAGGCTAAAATGACCTCTTTCTGAATAGGTTGGGAGAGCTGTCTTCTCGCAAAGAACCAGCCATGGATTTTTCAGTATCTTAGTCCAGGAGTTTTCCTTCTCTGGACCTAACCAAAGAAAGACCACTGTGCTCCTGAGCTTTGGCTCTTTGAACTTTAAGATAATGGATTCTAACCACATCAAGTTTATGCATAGGAAATAAATTTAATGGCTAAGCTAGTTTAGTACTCAGCTACTTCTCTTGATGTTCTTTTCTCTCATCTCTTTTTTATCGGAGGCTTCAACTTCATTGGTATTTCAGGAAAAAACTGGATCTTGTCCATCATTTTGGTTGTTGCTTTCCTTTTCCTGGCAGGCAGAGACTGAAATTTCAATTGGGGAAATGGGAAGGGATACTACACATTCAGAGTTTATGAAAGACCTCATTTACCATCAAAGTGTCTTTGATGGAGAATTAAGAACTCCACCCAGGGTTACAGAAGACACTGAAAGGTGACTGGCAGATGGCATTACATGGTGTCCTGGAGTTGTTCATTAATTATAAATGATATTGAAGAGCAGACTGAGGAACAGAAAAATGGTGAGAAACTGTAAATATAATATTTTATACGCAGGCACTTCTGAGAAAAATTCGAATCTGCACAAATAAACGAGTATCTTTAAACTTCCATTGCATTTTTGAAATTTTTTTAAAATTAATTAATTAATTTTTAAATCTTTCATTGCATTTTTTTTGGCAAAGCATTCATTGCCCCTTGCCTTTAATATAGTTACTTACTTATGACCTGAGTCTATTGTTAAGTCCTCACATGGTGGTTCTCATATGTTAGTGAGCATAAGAATAATCTGAGAGCTTTGTTAAAAGACATTAAAGTGTAATGTCTGAGACACTTAATCAATACATTTTGGGGGCAGAGCCCAGGAATATTTGACTTTAAGGAGAGCATAGGTGTTGTAATTCAATGGTCCATGGTCCACTTTGAGAAATTTTGCCTACAAATAAGTGCACCTGTAGTCCTGGTGCCTTAACACTACATTCTTCACAAGGTCTTGGAGGCATGTTGGTGAAGCCAAGGCAAATGTTTTGGATGTGTTAAACTTCAGGGGTGATTCATAATCAAGTATATAGTTTGCCAAGGGGAGACAGCATTTTGAGTGGATTTTCTAAGGACTAAAGTTGTTGATAAAACGAATTTGCATAAGTACTTTTCTGTTTGGGGATAATTTTAGAGGATTATTTTTTATCTAGAGTTCCTGATGGAAAGCTCTAGATAAATTTACTCTAGATTATCTAAAGTTTCTAATGAAAAGCTCTAGATAACTTAAGTTTTTTCATTGAGGAAGGGTGGACATCTACAGAGGAAAAGATGCATTCATTCCTTGCTGTCTGTAGTGCATGGAGAGGCAGGTCAGTCCATTCACCACTGGATGTGTGATTCCTAGCTCTTTCTTTTCTTTTGTTTATTGCTTACCAGGTGCTGTGAGGTCTGCTCTTTAAAGTGCCTTGCCCTTTATTCTTCTGCCTTAGGGTGTAAAGCTATTTACATTATTTGTTCTCTGCTCTCTGCTATCTCTTTAGCCATATGCAAAAGAAAGGGAAAAAATCTGCATCTTTTTCATCAGCTCCAGACAAAACTGCATCTTTCCTTCAAAAAAGTACAATTCCTCTTTGTCTCATTACTTATTAGAGCCTAAAATCATGCTCTGAAAAGACATCATAATCAAACTGATGTTGATTTTAATGTAAATACTGAGGAAAAAATCTTTTAGAGTTTCACAAGTGTTTTCAACTCTGGGAACAAACTAATATGCCCCTTTCTAGCATCAAAACCATTCACTAGTCTAAATAAACTTATTTAGATGTCATTAGTTGTGTGTGGACTGTTTAAAGTTGTTTTAAATAGAAAAAAAAATGATTCTGAAAAATATGTGGTTAACATCTAGATGAAAATATATATGGGTTATTTTGTTTGCTACATTCATTAGAAGAAGTCAGCTCTTGGAGGTCTTGACTCTATTTCCAAGTGAGAAAAGGCAATGAATTTAAACCTTAAAATCAGAAAGCTCTGTTTCTATCTTCAAATGTAAGATAATCTCTCTCTCTTTCCTTCTTTGTCTCTTTACCATGAGCATTCAATAACAGTTTTACCTTTTTAAATCACAGCATCTCTTAGAAACAAAACTAGCACAAAGATTCTGCCTCTCCTTGAATTTACATACTATGTGGACTTTGAAGAAAAGTTATAGACATGCAAAGATGTCTAAACACCCCAGAGCAAGGGTGATGCTTATTGTATCTGGAGTTTATTGAATGGGTAGGGGCTGTCACTTTCCTATAGCATCCTCATTTATTATGCTAATTGACTTTCCAAGTGCAGACAGGAGGGTGTCTGTCTGTTCTGTGAAATATTCTCAGTTTTCTTTTTTTTTTTTTAAATGCAAACCTGTTTTGTGCCTGAATAAAACCAGAAATCAATGTGTTTCTTTTCAAACATGGGAGGGTCAATACCGGGGTTACTTTTGTTCCCATCAAGTTATGTAACTGCCAGGACTTGTTTCTTTGCTTTCAGGATTTGTGAAAAACCCATTAAAGCTTAACAACAGGCGGGAGTCTCAGGAGCAATGTCCAAGACACCGCTTTGGCTGCTGGAACCGCCTACACTCCGGGGCTCAGGCCGCCTGAGGCTGGAGCAAGGGGGCTGGGCGCTCAGAGCCCCAGCGGGAGCTTGCTCTCCCAGGAGTTTCCTGTGCAGAGCCCCGCGCCAGTCCCGGAGTTCCACCTCCCTATCCTCATCACAGCATGTAAAGTCGTCCGTCCCTCCTCGGACTTTGCCAAGGCGGCAAATTTCCTCTCTAGCCGCCAAGAGCAGAACACCAGAAGCGCACGGGGCAGCGCGCAGCAAGGCCTGCAAGCCCCGAGGCCCGCCCCCCACCATGAGCGAGGAGAGCTGAGGGGATGGCCGCGCTGAGAGCGCCAAGGACATGGAGAAACAGCTTCTGCTGCGCCTTTGCGTTCTCAGCGAGCTGCAGAAGACTGAGTGGCACTACGTGGGCACCCTGGAGTTCCTAGTGTCGGTGAGTGCCCCAGCGCTGCGACGACGCAGGGGGACCCAGGGGCGGGGAAGGGGAGTGGGTGCTGGAGCTTCCGCAGGAAGCATCGGGGCATTGTCTATATGGGCACTAAGGGACTGGTGGGGACATCCGATCTGCGCTGGGACAGGGAGTTCGTGGTCGCGGTGATCCACTGCAGGGATTTGTCAATGGTTAGAGTCCAACTGAGTGATCAGGGCCTTGGAGAGCTGGGAATCTGAAAAGTTAAGCTCCAAAGAAAGGCGTCCTGTGCGGGAAATCCTGGCTGCCTGATCTCCCCTCACTTTTTATTTCCTCCATAGCAGTTTGATCAGTTTGCAGTGTGACCCCCACCTCCACCCCCTCCCTAGATCTCCTAACCCTGGAGATTTTGTTATAAAGCCTTGGTGACTAAAATCTAATCTGCTGCATTTAGGTACATGTAGTTTTAAAAAATTCTTTGAATCTACTGGAGCTGGAGTTACTCAGATAACCTGGCAGTGAAGTCCCCTTAGTGATAATCTTTGCAACATCTTGGCAGGGCGGGTGCAGAAGGAGCAGCGGGGTTGAGGGGGTGGGGGTTACCATTCTATTGCAGCTGTTGGATATTAAAGCCACATGTGTGCTTCCCTGTCCTTGGTCCTACAATCTCCTTCCTCCTGGTTTAAATCTATCCTCTGCTCTGTTGCTATGCACATGAGCCCATGAGAGTGGTATAATAAAACTTGCGTCTAACAACTACAGGATTTCCTAGAACTGGGCACGAACTTGGTTTGCAGGTTTCAATTTGACTCACTGAAAGTGTGCTTTGAAAATATTTCATTCATTTTAGGGCAGAAGGGACAAAATTTAGTTAAAGTAACTTCTGAGACATCACTCAAACAGTACATTTTTCCTGTTCACTGCTGACAAGACAAAGAACTTGAAGATTGGCTCCTGTCCACCCAGATGCCAGCGACAGCATCATTTAAAGAAGCTTTGCAATCTCAACTCAAATCCTCTAACCTTCCACTTCCTTCACTCTGTTCCATAACCCTCCTTTCTGAAGGGAAATATTTCAAGTGCCAAACTTCCGGCCCAGTTGTATAAAATCTGTAAAGTTTCTGCTTACAGTCCCCATAGAGGAAATTAACTTCTTGGCTGAGTCAAGAAGGAAAGAAGGATGTCTCAAATGATGTAAAATGCACAGGTTGGCTACTGCTTGATTTCTCAAAATCAGTATAGTTCAGTCCTATTATTTGTAATGGCTCAGGTATTTGAGAATATCCTGGCAATTGGTGATATATGGATGATTTTACATTTCTTTCTCATAGGGACTGTGAAAAGAGTTTTTTTAAGGAGATTTAATTTGTAGTAGCTTCAGATTTAGCTTTCATAGTACTTTGTGGGTGATAAAGTCTTTTGACTTTTGAAGAATTTGAGTTATTTCTTAAAGAGGAATTGCTTTTTGAAAATAGCTGGAAAAAGTACCCTGCAGAATGCTAAGCCGGAGAAATACACTACTAACATAATCTACCTTAAAAAATGATTTGTTGATCTTTATCAGTTTTTCCTCTCATCTGAACATATGATTATTACAATTGAAAACTTATTATTCCTATATAGACAGCAAGGTGAAATTGTATGGGAAGTCTAAAATAAATTGTATTTTCCTTTTTACATGTAGAAGATTATATTATGATTTCACTGTTTTTAATCTTATTTAGAAATTATGAACTCTTCCACTTCACCCAGTATTTGTGCTTGTGTATGTTTACATACACATATTCACTTATTGACCTGAATGTCACCTTAAACAAAGGGTTACTCTGTCTTATTTTTGGTCATGACCGATTATTCAAAGCCAAAAATCTATTATAAATTATTATATTCAGTTTTCTCTTTTAGGAGTTATTATAGCAACTTTAACCCCCTTAAGAATTTACTTGGTCACCTGTAGTTGATGTAATCAATCTAGTTTTCATATTAGACTACACTGATATGTACCAAGAGCTTAAAAATATTCACACTCTTTGGCTTGATAATTTCTCTTATAGAAGCCTATTCTAAGGGAATGAGCAGAAATAGAGACAATTTAAATTATTTTAAAAAATCAGCCATACTATTAAACAAATTGAGCAATGCCGCAGTCCAGCTGGTTGGGCAAAATAACCGGGGAGTGACGAACAACTTGTGTACATTGATATAGCAGGAGTAGGAGCCATTTATTGTAGGACAGGAGCAGTATTTATACATTTCACACAGCTTATCTAATTAGCATAAACTAAATGCAGCAGTCAACCAATAAGTAATATCCACACTTAATGGCTCGCTGGCATTACTTCACAAACCACTCCCTCTGGCATTTTGTCAGGCGCCATCCTGACTTGTTTACAGACTCTAACATTTCTCTGGCAAAATGCCAGGCACCATCCTGACTTGTTTACAGACTCTAACAGAGGAAAAAATATGTTGCAATGGATTGATAGTGCATTCCTAAGTCAAATCAAAATATTTGATTAATCATTGGTTTAGATTTCTGTGATTGCCTTAAGCCATACTTATGTGAATAAAGCATGACTTTATTAGGAAAAGGAAGAAGAGGTTGAAAACACATTTTTAGTTCTAACAACAAATTTTTACTTATAGGTCCACGAATGAGCAACACAAATGGTATTATTCCCTTTGATTAAAAGATCATAGTGGTGGGCTAGGATTGTGGCTCAGCGGTAGAGTGCTTGCATAGCACGGATGAGACCAAGGGTCGATTCTCAGCACCACATAAAAATAAGTAAATAAAGGCATTTTATATATATATATAAAAGATCATAGTGGGCCGGGAACATAGCTCAGTTGGTAGAGTGCTTTCCTCACATGCACAAAGCCCTGGTTCAATCCCCAGCACTCCACCGAAAAACAATCTTGAAAAAAAAATTAAAAAATGATCATAGACTACCTGGCTGGTGGTGTGCACCTGGGTTCTGGAGGCTAAGACAGAAGGATTGCGAGTTCAAAGCCAGCCTCAGCAACAGTAAGTGTCTAAGCAACTCAGTGAGATCCTGTTTCCAAATAAAATATAAAATAGGGCTGGGGATGTGGCTCAGTGGTCAAGTGCCCCTGAGTTCAATCCCTGGTACCCGCTCCACCCTCTACCCCCACAAAAAAGAAAAACAGTTTATAGAGCCAGAGAGGAAAATTTGTTACTAAAATCTTAAATATCTTTGAGTCCTGTTTCCTCAATTCTACCTTTTTTGGCCTTTTTAAAAAGAGCTTTTGGAGCCAGGGATATAACTCATTCGTAGAGTGCTTGCCTCACATCCACAAGGCCCTTAGGTTCAATGCCCAGCACCACAAAAATAAATAAATAAATAAAGTACTTTTTCTCCTACCTCATCCCCCAGAGGACCTATGCTCAGCTCTCTGTACCATAGTATCATTCCATATGCATCTTTTTTCTAGTTGTTGCCCAGGCACCCAGGCACACACTTATTGTTTGGCAAAAGCTCTGTGCTTTAAGGTGGCTGTCCTCATTCAGAATGACTTGCCCTTCCCATGATGTGCCATGTTTTCTCAGGCCTCGGCCTTTGTTCTTTTTTTGTTCTTGGTGATTTCAAGGCTCAGTTTTCTCCTTCTGCATTGTTCGCTGCTTTGTATCTACTTCTCTACCCCATTTACTACTCCCTATTTTATACCCACAGGACTCCATATTTACTTCTTCTGGAAAACAAAGTAATTGATGCACTTATTTGTTTCCCTTTGTCTCATTCTACTATACACTCCTTGAGGACCAGGATATATATTTTGCTTGTCTGTGCTTCCCCAAAATTATGTGCAGTTCTTGTAACACTGTAGCTGATCAATAAATGCTTATTGAGTGATGGAATGAATCAATGAATTGATGCATCCTCCATCCTCCTAACCCTATTTTTAAGGATAGTTCCTCAATCATCCTGAACATTCAAATTCCCCTTGCCCCCAATTGGTCTTAAGTTTCAGAATTTGTGCCACAACAAGTTTCAAATGAGACATATACCTGCCTTTAAACCAGGATCATGTCATCAATAAGGCATTGAGATATTAAAGACTTTGTAATGCACTATTGTTTCTTCTCAGGTGTTTTGAATTTTCACTTGAGATCATGGGTAGGTTACATAATCTAGATGAATTGTTTTTGAGATCATTGATAAAATGCTAGAGAGTGACTTAATTTATTGTTGTATTTACTTAATTTACTTTTGTATCTTGTTCTGTTTGGGAAATGAATTTTTGTTGCATTAGAAATACTATAAAACAGTTATTCTAGACAAATGATTTCATAGGCCTAATATCCAGTATTTGTTGTCTGGAGTGTGGACAATAGTAGGTTGTGACCTGCTTCCTGTTTGCAGTCCAGTGACACAGCATGCCAAGATCGCAGACCCATTTGAGTGGACGGAGAAAGGGCAGACTCAGGGCTCTTCATGGGTGTGCGCAGTGGTACAGGGCTTTGAGCTCAGGGTTCAATGCTCAGCTACCTGCATCTTGAAATTCTTACTGATTTTATCTTTTATTTTGCAAGTGAGATCAGGTGGGACAGTGGGGCACCAGCAGAACAGATATATGAAAGAAAAAAAGCTTTGTTTTTCCAAACCTTTACTGGTATTTCCCCCCCACTTTTTGAACAAGGGGTCCTCCAATTTTTATTTTTTAGTGGAAAATTCTGTAGACAAGTTTCATCATGGGCCACTGGCATTGAAGCAGGATAACCATTTAATGTTTTGTCTTCTTTACACTTCTGAGAGAGAAAGGGAGGGTTGTCACTGATTATACTGGAAACAGATTCAAACAGGGATTGTTCGTGGCATACCAGAAGACGTGGTTATTCACATTATAGGCATATTAACATAAAGTGTTTCAGCTATGAGTCTTGTTATAATTATAAGATTTTTGACCTTTGTTGTCTGTCTAGGCATTGACCTCAGATTTTTCTAGAATTTGAGTCCTGTCTCCAGTTTATTGTGTAACATAAGACATTCCTAAACTTCTCAGGCCTCTTTTTTCTTCATCTGTAAAAAGGGGAAATAGCATTTCTCCAGATTGCAGTGGCACATGCTGTGTCCTCAGCCCAGGGCCTGGCCCCTAAGAAGGACCTTAAGCAGTTCCTGTTATTTCCTCTGATACTACAGTTAGAAAGAGTCAAGTTTGAATGGTCAATAGATATAATTTTCTCTGTATATTTTCCTCTATGCTTTTCTATGTTTCCAAGTCTCTTCTTGTATTTCTATTCTGTCAATGTAGTCCTTTTCATGGTACTCTTTTTGATGTGCTAATTGACTTTAAGACAGTGAAAAAAATTCTATATTCTGTGTAATAATTACCAAAATTAATTTGGTGCCTCATTGTTTACACTAAGAATTTGCATATTTGCTATGTGATTTGGCTTAGCACATAGTGTCTCAGCTCTTTCATTTTTTTTTAAATTTTTTTGGTACTAGATATTGAACCTAGGGTGCTTTACCACTAAGCTACATCTCCAGACCCTTTTTTTTTTATTTTGAGACAAGATGTCACTAAATTGCTCAGGTCCTCGCTAAGTTATTGAGGCTGGTTTGGAACTATTCCTCCTGTCTCAGCCTCCTGAGTCACTGGAATTACAAGTCTCTTAGCTCCTTCACATGGTGCTCCCTGGAGCTCCAGGGACTCTTACATGGGGCCAGGGGGAGCAGAATTTTATGACTGTGGTTTGCCCACCTTGGCTTCTTCCAGGCACAACACACTTTCTTTATATTTGTGCTTTAGCAAAATCAGTTAGTAAAACCACTTTTCTCTGTGGTAAATTCCCAGTGAACAGTTCCCATTGAACAGGGATTGTGAGTTTACTTCCTATGTGGGCTTTTCTTGGCTTGAACATGGTGCTTTGTAAATAACAGGTGCTCATGAAAACAAACAAACTGGCAAACAAAGCAAAAGCAAACAAATCTGAGTTTGAATGAATCTGAAAACAACCTCTTTCAGTCATGACCTGAGTCTTCCAGACAAATATCAATTGATTCAACACATTGTGCCTAAGGTCTGAATTGTCATTCTCTCCCCAGGATTCATTTGTTGAAGTCCTAACTGCTAGTACTTAAGAATGGAACTGAATTTGTAGATAGAGCTTTTAAAGGGGTGATTAAGTTAAATTGAGGCTCTTCCACTGAACCCTAATCCAGTGTGACTAGATTCTTCAAAGAAGAGATTTGGAGACACAGAGAAACACCAGAGGCTCAGAGAAGCAAGCCCTTGGGAGGACAGACAGACAGACAGACACACACACACACACACACACACACACACACACACACACACACACGGTGGCCATTTGCAAGACAAGGAAGGAGGTCTCAGCAGAAACCAAATCTGTTGACACCTTGATCTTGAACATCTAACCTTCAGAAATGGGATGAAATAAGTTTGATTTTAGGATCTCAGTTTGTGATATTTTGTTATAGTACCCTAGGAGACAATTATAGCTTATTGTTAGGCACTGGGGATGCCAAGAAAAGTCAGGCTTGGTTTTATCCATAGTAAGTGCATGATTTTTTGGAAGAAAAAAGAAAAATGCACAGATAACCATGATGCTGTGTGGCAAGAGCAATATTAGAGTAATAAGCAAGGGGACATGGGAGCATTATAGGAGTCCCCAAGACTAGGAGTGAGGGAGAGGTGACCATGAACTGACCCAGCAAAGGTGGGGAGGAATGTGCTAAATTGGAAGGAGAATTGACTGTTCCCCAGCAGCATGTGCAGTGTGTCATTGTTATGGCAGAGCTTGGCACCCTGGGCTGCTGAAACAGTCTTCATGACTGGACATAAAATGTCCTGTGTTTGGGGGTATTGGTAGGAGACCAAGTAAGTTCAGTCCAGCTTGAGAAAAGTTCCATTCTTGAGAATTCTGACTTCTTCTCTAGGTAATGAGGAATCAACTGTGAGGGGACACTGGTTCTTTCAATAATAAGCAGGTCTGAGACCACCACAGTTGGTACTGAATGGGGGTCTCCTCTGGGAAGAATTTGCCAGGCCAAGATTTTCTGAATCTGTGTGGCTATGTTTCTCCTTGGATCCCTCTCCTGGCTTACTGTTTCCCCACCTCCCTGGCCTCCTCACCCAGGCTTCTCTAGCAGTCCACACAGCATACAGAGAAGCCTTCTCCTTGCCCTTCCTAACTTGGGACAGGCTATAACCTTCAAAAGTTGTTCCTGTTTACTAAGGGTGAGCACAAGCCAGGAATCCTAGAAACTGCATAAAACATAAACATAGCCTAGCTTGTGCAGGACCAAGGAGGTCCTGCTCTCAGGGTCTGCAGACCAGCCTTCTTCCCCCCCCCCAAATTCCAAGATTGCTCTCATTGGATCACCCTGCCTCAGCATTACTGGCTGACTTGCCTGGGTTTTTTGTTTCCTAGTCATTAGTCTGAATATGTATATAAGAAGGATGACATCAGGAAGCTGCTTGCAGAATGAATTGACTTTTCTTTTGTAGCTAATGAACCATGAACTAAATGGGGTTCTTTCTTAATTCTGATTTTTGGAGCATTGATCATAGGGCAAGAGCCCATTCCCTGCTCAGAGGGATGTGTGTTTAGTCTTGATTTCATCTACATAATTACATTTTAGCATAATATGATGACATTGATATAAGAATAGTCTCTATTGAGATTAGATTTGTTTCCTAAAAAAATTCTGTCCACAGGCCCTTAAATATTTTTGCCCTTGATTGTTTATACTATTGTTATGATTTGTCTAACAGTTCTGAAAATATGGGAAAATAGCAAGAGGGGAAACCAGTCACCCTCACTGTAGAAAAACCAAAGTGCAAAATTATTGTGTTTATTAACTTGATGTGTGCATTTGAGAAACAGTTGTTTCTAGTCAGGTTAATAGCTGTTCCTTGGAACTATAGCCCCTAAACTTCATGTAAGGCAGTGTGAAGTCCAGATACTATTTAGTCATCAAGCTTCCACCCCAAGACAAACTCAGAAGTGAATAGAAAATTCCAAGCCTCAAAACCTCAAATGAGAGCTATTCCTATTTATAGAAAGAAATATTATAAGGATCATCTGTCTTTTTACAACATGGAATTAATTATCCCAGCAACAATAACAATACCCCTAATCTATTTCCATGGTTCTGTGTCTCTGATGGAACCAATTTACAAATAAAGCCTGATAGTTCACTTTGCAGTTCTCAGCCCCACCAACCTCCTACAAAGATTGGGCTGGGATACTAGTTTGGGAAAATACATAAAAAAATTTTGGAGTTGAGTTCTCATACTAGTAGCTATAAACTCATGTTTTCTTCATCCATAGGTAATAATTTTTTGACTTCGAAGTAAGTAATGTAAAAAATATCAGTATCAAATCATTATCCTCTTGTGCAATGGGATACAATTGGTGTCATCCACTAGCTTACCCAGACCGCATGTCAGGAGGTCAGGGTCAATACAGGCTGCAGGTGCTCAGCTCACTTTACCCATCTTCTGACCTAGTGAGGCCTCTACTGTCTGTACTATGTGAAGCCAGTGTGCTTATTT
Source organism: Callospermophilus lateralis (assembly GCF_048772815.1). Taxonomy (NCBI): domain Eukaryota; kingdom Metazoa; phylum Chordata; class Mammalia; order Rodentia; family Sciuridae; genus Callospermophilus; species Callospermophilus lateralis. Next base: position 430,001 of record NW_027513641.1, on the reverse strand, counting down.
ACCTAGGCACCTACTTATTTACCTAAGCTAGACAGATTCTCTTTGTGTATGTGTGTGTGTGTGTGTCTGTGAGTGTGTGTGTATACTGGGGATTGAACCTAGTGGCACTTAACCAATGAGCACATCCCCAGCCCTTTTTATATTTTATTTTGGGACAGGGTCTCACAAGTTGCTTAGGGCCTTGCTAAGTTTCTGAGGCTGGCTTTGAATTTGTGCTTCTCCTGCCTCAGCTCCGTAGCCAATGGAATTACAGGCTCGACCATATTTATCTCTTATATATCTCTCTGGTAACACAGAATGAAAGCCAGTGACTTTTGAGTAGATTATTACTTTTGATGGGAATTGTTGGAAAGGGTGTCTCACCCCCGGGTTTTGCTTTGGTAGAACTGTGATTGAAATGGTCTGACTGCAGATTGGTGGATGGTAGGGGTGCAGAATGGGATTGGGGTGATCAAGGCCTTCTAGGCCATAAGTTGGATGGCCTTGAAAGCCAAAAGTAGGAATTTAGAATTAATTTAGTAGACAGTGAGGGGCTAGGTAAGGTGTTAGAGCAAGGGAATCAAAGAACTGAGCCTTGATTCAGAGGAGTCATTTGATGAGGAGGGTTAGCAAGAGAGTGGAATGGTTCTGCTGGGCACAGTGGAGATGGAGAGAGGTCAACCCATTAAGTCCAACAAATGTGGGAAGGACTAACTCAGTGGGGGATATATGCCCGGGTCACCCCAGATCATTTTCGTTAGAATCTCATAATAGAGAGGCAAGGGGTAATTGGTATTTAAAATAAAAATTAATTGGTACAAATAATAGCATACATTTATGGGGCATAGGGTGATATTTTGATACAATATGTAATGAATGAATCAAGGTATTGTCATACCCATCACCTTAAACATGTATCCCTTTTTTTGTGATGGGAACATTTGAAATAATCTCTTCTAGCTGTTTTGAAACATGCAATAAATAATTGATAACTCTAGATACCTTACTGTGCTATAGGACACCCAAACTTATTGCTCCTATCTAATCATAATTTTGTACCCATTAACATGCCTCTCCCTATCTCTCTCCTCTCCTCCTCCCAGCTTCTAATATTGTCCTGCTCTCTACATCTATGAGATTGGATTTTTTTACCTTGTACCTAAGAATGACAAGAATCAATTTTTTTAAAAGGTCCCCAGGTAATTCTAATTTGTAGGTAGGGTTGAGAAATACAGGGAGGTGGATGACAGGGCATTCATATGCATGTCAGTCAAGAATTGAGATAAATAATGTTCTCCAGTGTGTCCCTAGAAACTTGATTCCTGTACTTTAAATGGTGTGACTGCTTTCGAGAGCTCTGAGATGACAGAGGAAAAGAAAACGAGTTGAGAACTGAAATGTGTTTATGATGTAATTGGAAGACCACCAGTAGAGAGAGACTTGCTGATGGGCCACAGTGGCCAGAAATAAAACAGAGGGAAAAAAAACAGGCTTTTTCTGTACTTGAATGTGCTTAGGGATTTTTTGATTCTCTCGTCTCATGGTTTACTCTAATTCTCCAGATTCATGAATCTTTGAAAAAAGAATACCTCCCAACCCTGTTTTTTCTAAAATGTACTGTGCAGGGGAGAGTTAAAATTGACTCCTTGGTGCAGTGAAATATGGTTTCTTGTTCTTCCACTGCTCATTAGAAAAAAGGAGAAAATAACCAATATGCAACTCCCATGTAATAGGAATTTATAATCCTTATCAGTAACCTGCACACAAGTCCTGTGGTGTGGGAGCTGAGCCCCCAATGTTATAGGAGAAAAAATGGGAATCAAAAAAGTTTTTCTCCTAACTTGAGAGAGAACATATACATGCTCTCACTCTGAAGTCTGTCTCAGTATAGGTGAGAGAAACTTGAAATGCTTTTTTCTCATTAAGGGAAGCACAGAGATTATTACTGTCATGATTAGTTCTTGTGGTGATAACCCAGATGGACGGTATCCTCAGGTACAATGAAGATAAAGGAGATTACATAAGAAAGCAGAATTCCCTTACCATACCCCAAGAATAAAGAACAGAGTTGGACTGAAAACCCAAAAATTCACATTACTGTCTTCTCATTGTCTTTTTGAGAGAGAGAGAGAGAGAGAGAGAGAGAGAGAGAGAGAGAGAGAATTTTTTTTTAATATTTATTTTTTTAGTTTTCGGCGGATACAACATCTTTGTATGTGGTGCTGAGGATCGAACCCTGGGACGCACGCATGCCAGGCAAGCGTGCTACCCCTTGAGCCACAACCCCAGCTTTTCCCATCACCTTTTGAATCCAGCCCTACTGGCTTTCATTCCATCATTCCTTCAAAAATGCCTTTGCCAAAGTCACCAAGGAGTTTCATATTGCTAAATCCAGTGATTGGCTTCTTAGTCCTGGTTTGCTTGACCTAAAGAAATATTCAACCCACATCTCATTGGGACACTCGCTTCCAGGATACCATACTCTTCTGATCTCCTTCTGACCTCCTCCTGATTCCCCAGGAATCATTCTCTGCACCCCTTCTCTCCCCTACTGACACTGACTCCCTTGGTGATCACCCTGAGATTCCATCCTGTCTTCCTGTCTGTCCCTCTGGATGTCCAGTACGCAGCTCAGACTTATGGCCAACACAGAACTCCTGATTGCTCCCTTAATTGCCCCTGATCTTACCCAGGCAATAAAAAACTTAAATCTTTTTTTCTTGAATCTTTCATCTAATAGCAGAATAATCCTTCTAGTTCTATCTTTAAAAAACATCCAGACTTTAACCACTTTTTGCCACCTTTGTCTTCTGCTGTTACCCTAGTCTTTTGGCTTCCCTGGAACCTGCTGTCTCTTGCCTTGTCTCTGGTGTCTCTGTAGCCACAGATTAATCCAATATCCTGAGTGTTTCTTTTAGAACATTTTAGGCCATTTTAGTGTGCTCTGAACTATCTGTGGCTTCTTGTTGTCTGCAGGGAATCGATTCCAGAACTTCCTGCAGACACTCAAATCCACAGAGACTCAAGTCTTGGGTAAAGTGGCTCAGCATTTGTACATAACCTAGGCACACCCACCTGTGTACTTCAAGTCACTGCTAGATGACTTTTAATACCTAACAAAAGTGCTATGTAAATAGTCATTGCACTGTATTGTTTATGGAACAATGACAGGGAAAAGAAGTCCTATGTGTTTAGTCCAGATGTGAGGTTTCTTAAAAAATATTTTTCATCTGTGCTTAGTTGAATCTGTAGACACAGAATCCTCAGATATATACTCAGGGCTGGTTGTACTTCTCATTTCCATCAGCGCAAAAGCCAGAGTCCTTCTGGTGGTCTGTGAGACTGTATCATCTGCACCTTTACTCATTTCCTTTCTGACCTCATTTCTTGCAATTCTTCCTCTTACTTTCTTCTAATCACTACATCCTCTTTGCCGATGCTCTACATGGCACCATGCTCCTATCTCAGGGCCTTTGCACTATTGCCTTGTGTTTGGGGCTGCTCTTCTCCTGGGTACCTTTAAGTCCAACTACTTTGCTTCCTTTAGGTCTTTGCTAAAGATGGCTCCCCGATCTCTGTGTTCCAGGTTATAATCATTCCACCTTTAGTCCAACACTCCCAACCACCTTTCCTGCTTTAATTTCTCTGAAGCACTTACTGACACATTCATTATCTTAATCATTTTGTTTATGTCTGCTTTCTCCACTAGAAAGTGAACTCATTAGGGAAGCGACTCATACTTAATTGCTCTTTGCTCAACCCCTAGACATATGCTGAACACCTAGTACGTGTTCAATTACTGTCATTTGAATGACTTAGTGTGACTAGTGCTCAGTATTTTAATGTAAGGAAATATTTTTTAAAAAACCTTTTGTTGAGAAAAACCCTGGAAATAATTATCATATATTGGAAAGAAATTAGAGGTCTAATAAAGGGTTATAAACTTGAGTCAGATCCATAAATGCTATGTGTTTAACAGAGTAGATAATATCAATAATAGAAAAGTGGTGAGAGATGCAGGGACAAAATGAAATTAGAAAAAGTCTAACCAAAGGAACCCAAAAAAGAAATAAAATCATCCAGGAGATTGCATTTATAAGCAGATATTAAGCCCAGATATTAATACCTAGTAATACTTTTTGATAGCAAGAAAAAAATTCTGGTAGTGGAAAAGATATTGTTAAAGTTTTGATACAACTTCGAAGAAAAAGTCAATTTATTTTCCATGTATCTGAGTGAAGCAAAAGCCAAGCATGATTAGTGCGAAATACTTTTGATGTGGGAAAGGAAGTAAGCTACTTTGGGAAATAAAGATGTTATAGAAATTAATATTTTTAAGTCTTTTGAGGATTCCCACAGGGCACTGATGTATTTTCCAAAGGTCTTTGTTATGATGAGCTATGGAGGGTTATTTTCTAAGTGCCAATTTGTGAACATGAACACGTGTGTACCAAGGAAGATCTGAAATGCAAGAAACTTATTTATGTGAAGCTACTTGTTTTCTTTTAATGTCCTTAATAATTTTGTTTTGTTTTCACCTCATCCATCGGGTCCAAAGATATAATTAAAGTTTGCTACTGTCAGAGGCTCAGATGTCTTTATTTTTTGCAGTAATAGATCTTGATCTGTGATTGCTGTAATTTCTGCAATAAAAGAATTGAGTCTGTTGGTGGAATCCACAGAACTCATTAAGGAACAAAAGGGTACTCTTACTTTCTTTCTGGTCATGCTATCAGCTGTAGGCATGTGTTTCTTGTTGAAAAGGATGCAGAAGACTCATCTGGAGTCTCATTGCCTCCTATAGGTTCTGTGTAAATTCTCTCACAAACTTCCTTGCCCTCTTGTAACCATTTCCCAGCCTAGATTCCTGAACTTATTAGCCTTTGGAAGAGAGCCACCTGGTTTTTTTCTGTGATCATTTTTTAACCACATTTCTTAACTCTACCAATTTTGATCTCATTTTGTATTCCTGACATTAGCCTTGGTTGATAAATGTTATTTTTTTTGAAATTCCCTCCCTATGTATTTCCTTTGGGTTCATTGATGAAATTAATCCCTTATCCTTTAAAAGACATTGAACATGTCACTTTTGTCTCTGACTAAATATGTGCAAAAATGAACCCTTCACTTTCTCTAATAAGACACTCAACCTCATTGTCTCCCTACCCCACTTCTGTAATTCACATTCTCAGGTTATATTGGAGGGCTTGCTGTCATCTTTGTCTATTTATCTTTCATCCCCTATGCATCCAGTCTCAATGTCCTGTTTATTTCCATTTCTGAATGTCTCTATATTTACCCCTTTCCCCTGGACCTCCACTTCATGTTCTGTTAATGATCTCCCTTCATCAGAGGAGATATGACAATGAAAGAATGAGCAGAGTGCTATCCCTCCCACGAATATGCCCAGCTTAATCTTCCTGTAGTCCCCCCCTTACTCATGGATTCATTTTCCATGGTTTTAGCTACCTGCTATCAACTGTTGTCAGGAAATATTAACTGGAAATTCTAGAAATAAACAGCTCCAACCTATTCCACTCCATTCTGTCCAGGGGTGTAAGTCATCTCTTTGGCCAATGTATCCATGTTGTATATGCTACCTTCCATTAGTTACTTTTACACTGTCATGGTATTGCAAGCACTTGCTTTTCAGTAACTTTAATGGCCCTAATGCATAGTAATAGTGATGCAAATGAAGCACCAGGGTACAAAACATGCAAGGACAGATTTAACTCTGGGGAAATATGTAGCAACACTGCAGAGCCCATAGTAAAAAGAAATAGTATAGAAGACTCCCTCTGTATCCAGGGGGCATTGGTTGTAGAGCCTTTTGTGGATACCAGAATCCACAGATACTCAAGTTCTTTAATCAATAAATCCTCCCATATTCTTTAAATAATCTCTATATTATTTCTAAAACCTAATATAAATGTTATGTAAATAGTTATTATACCATATTGTTTGGGAATTATGAAAAGAAATAAGTCTATACCTGTTCGGTACAAATACAATTTTTTAAATATTTTCAATGTGCAGTTGGTTAAAACCACAAATGTAGAACCTCTTGATACAGGGGACCTGTTTTTGTCATAGGCCTCACTTCCTTGCTGCTCAAGTATCCTGATTTTTCAATTTAGCATTCTAGAACTTTTATAAAAAGAACTTAACAGCTGGGTGCAATGGGGCATGCTTGTAATCCCAGTGGCTCAGAAGGCTGAGGCAGGAGGATCACAAGTTTAATGCTAGCCTCAACAACTCAGTAAGGCCCTGGGTAACTTAGTGTGAACCTGTCTCAAAATTAAAATTAAGAAGGGCTGAGGATGTGGCTCAGTAGTTAAGTGCCCCTGGGTTCAGTCCCCAGAAAACACACACACACACATACACACACAAAGTCCTTAACCCTTATCTGTCCAAATTTGCTCATTATATCTCCCTCTAAATAATCCCTCCTGTTGGTTAGTTTGGTTCTGAAGTAATCCAATTAAAAATATTTCTCCTGCTACCTTTCTGCCTTTGTCTGTGCTATTTTTTTAAAAAAAATTAGGATGCCTTTTCCTTCTCCATAGTTAAAATGCTTTTCAGGATCCAATTCAAATACCACCTTTCCATAATGATACCCCTTACTAAATAGTAAGTCCCACCCCACTATTACCTTTTGTCAATTCATACAGGTTTTATTGTTGCTAAAACATATTTTAGATTTTGGTGGTTTTGGTCTTGTCATTATTTATTTGGTTTTTGTCGTCATTATTTCTCTGGCACATCATAGTTTATGAAGCATTATTATATGGATGATAATATTAGTGTGAGCCTCAGAACACATAGGTACTGAGTTACATATGAAAATAGAACCTAAGAATTAATGTCAAGAGCAATGCTGTTTCAGTTATTCCAACTTTCAAGGTGCTTTTATTTATTGTAAATTTTAGTTTTCTTGATATTTTTCATGGAAACCAGTGTATGCCTTTTACAAAGAAATGTGAATGAAATGTTGTCTTGATTGAAATATTTGTAGCAATAAATGCTGTAAGTAGGAAAATATTTTCTCAATTAGGCAACTGTTTATCTTTATGCACTTGAAAATCAGAAAATTAGCTGCAAAACTTAATAAACTTAATAAACTATGATATTCATAGGTAGGCTTTAGCTATTCCATCTAAGACTATGTTATAAAGTATGATACCTATTAAATATATTTTAATATTATAAAAAATAGTCATAAATTTTGCCCCAAATTGCTTGGATGTGCTCTGAAAATCAGTTTTCGTAGGATAATTTAAATGATAGATAGCTCATGTATGACAGTTCCTCTCTCAGTGGTGCTTTGGTGATACTTCTCTGGACTTAGCTAGAAAAATATAATTTTGCCAGTATCTTGATTAAGAAGAAACTGATGATTGCTATGTTGAAAAGATAAAAAGAAAACAAACAAACAAAAGAAAATTGGTATACTTTTTTTTAATTTTAATTTTTGCAGTGCGAGGGATTGAACCCTTGGATAATTCTCATCACTGAACTAACCCCAGCTGGCTGGGCTGGTGAGATGAACTGGGTTCAAAGGAGCTGGATATATGAATAATGAAGAGAATTGCAAAGAAACAACACAGCATACAAACATGAGTTTCTATTATGGAGGGTGGGACTGCACTGCGACCCCAAATGTCAGCTCTATGCTAGACACCTGGATTCTTTTTATTTTATAGGAGGTACACACACAAAGGAGGTTCTATGGAATGTTCTTCACCAAATAAGGCAAGAAATAGGGTTTCAATAGTGGAGTCTTGCTTTATGATGTGTGTGGTCAGCAGATTGACTTACATCTTGGCTAGTCACACTCATCTCAGGTGCTGTGTGGGATCACAGGCAGAGCAAGAGGAAAGGGATTCATGCATCACACAGCTCAATCATCTCCCAATTCCAGACCAGTCCCCTCTTACGCTTAGATGTGCATAGCTCCCACACACAGCCCATGGATGGCTTGCAACACTGAATTACATCCCTAGCCATTTTAATTTTTTATTTTATTATAGGTTCTCACTAAATTTCCCTATCTGGCCTTGAACTTGCAATTCTATTGCCTCATCCTCCCAAGTAGCTGGGATTACAAGCCTTTGCCACCATGACTGGCAGAGTTTTTAAAAGCATTCTCCTAAAGTCAATTTTTAAAATGAAAATTTATGACTATTTTTTATAATATTAAAATATATTTAATAGGTGTCATACTTTATAACATAGTCTTAGATGGAATAGCTAAAGCCTACCTATGAATATCATAGTTTATTAAGTTTTGCAGCTAATTTTCCCAAATAAAGGATAACAAAAAGATAAATGAAAGGGAGTTGACGTTTTTATTGTTTTGCGTAGATTAAAATAATGTGCTTTGGTCAAGCATGAGTGTGAGAAAATTTTTCTACTACTTATCATGCAAATTTTGAGAATTTGTTTGCAACTGATCCTACAAAGGCTAATACCAAGAAGTTACTTAGCTGTCATGAAGGGGAATGTGGCTGCACTCCCAGCTGCTCCAGGTTATGTTGGGAGGATCACTTAAGCACACTGTTTTTCATCAGCTGCCTGGTTAACAGAGTGAGACCCCTCTTAAAACAAAACATGCTTAACATATATATGTATACGAACAAATGCCATGTACTTTCTATCTTGGTTTATGCTTGTTTTATGATGTCTCTTACATTTACCATTCATTTATTTATTCTATAAGCATTGATTTATTGCATGGAGTGAATATCACTCTGGGATGTTCCAGTTCTTTAGACATAGCTCTTCCCTGGAAGAGATCACTCTCCTGGGGATATCAGATTTTAATACAGATACTCACAATATGATATCTCTTAGATATAGGAGCAAAGTAGATCAGACTAATTCATTCTATGTAGGGGAGTTCTGGAAATTTTATGGAGCAGGTAAAATCTGAATTGAGACGTGAAGCTTAGGGCATGGTTGGAGAAAAGAGAGATGGGAAGAGTAAGGATGAGGTAGGTTGCTGTCCTCATAGCCAGAAACTAACTAACCACCCAGCCTTTCCCCTTATCCTTTTCTGACCTTTTAAACTTGGAATGCTGCAGTTATTTGGGAACTGGTAACCCTTTGTGGAAATGACAGGAATTGAAGGAAAGGTAGATTTTTTTCAAAAATATATATTTTTTAAGTTGTAAATGGACACAACATTTTACTTATTTATTTTAATGTGGTGCTGAGGATGAAACTCAGTGCCTCACATGTGCTAGGCAAGCACTCTACCACTGAGCCACAACCCATCCCTGTAAAGGTAGATTTTTGAGTAGCAAAAAGTATAGGATTGGAAATTCCAGAAAAGAAGAAAAAAATGGATATGAAAGCTGGGGAGTAAGCCCAGCATGTTCTCAGAACAGTAAGCAAATCAGTTAGCTATTCCTAAAAGAGAGGTACTAAAGATGGACTGGGAGTAGGATTTGAAGGGAGGCCTCTAGAGAGTTTTACAGGCCTTGGGCCTGGCTGTCTGCATGCCTTTGTCTCTCTCTGCAGTGACCTGTGTGAAATTGTAGAGGGCAGTTTGGTGCAATAGCTGTAAATGTGATCAAACAACAAATATTTTTCATGAGAAGATGTGGAATGAGAATGTGAAATTTAAAGACATAAATTCTAAGTTCCATAGTTCAGTTACTGGGAAAAAGACATTGGGTGTTTTATACAAATGCCTCATGTAAGAGAACAGTATCATGAGACTGTCAATAAAGCAATTGTTCTCTTACAATGAAAGAAAGACCTGGATAAGGGAAGAGGGCCTCTCCCCAGGGCCTCTCCAGGCTCTCCACCTTCCATCAAGGCACTTCAGTTAGTTATAGATGCCATCTTTAAAAGCCAGCAATTACAAAGAAGAGAATGGCCAGGTGAAGGAAACCAGGGTTGTGAAAACTCTGGGAACAATATTGCAGGCAAAGTAGATAGTGAAACTGAGGCTTTTTACCCTCTAATTGAGTTAAAGTGACCAGACAGTTGCTGAGAGGAAGAATTGTCTGGAAGGAGGACAACAACCACTAAATACAAGCCCAGGGTGGGAGCTTTGGTTCTATGATGAGATGATTTTTCTAATGCTTTTCATTGTGAGCAGAAAACTAAACAACACTGAAATTAAAACCCTGAAGATAATGAGTTCCCTGTGACTGGGAGAATTCCAGCAGAGGATGGAGCCACCTTGTTGGGGATGCTGTGTGCTATGACAGTTTCACCTGAATGGCTGTCGGCATCACTATATGATGTTCGAGAGCATAAACTAGACTCTCAGTTTCCCTAAGAGGTGTATGTTCCAGGTGCCTTCAGCTGGATGCACTTAGGAGCCCTGGGCCAGTGAGCCCTGGTCATGAGGAGGGCCATGTGCTGAGAAGTTTTATTGGAGGATTTATGGGTGAGAAGTCACTTGGTTGCTAAACTCTGATGCTTCTATAATAATTACAGCTACTAGGGGTGGATTGAGTGCCTGTCAGTGTCTGCTCAGGTGGCACTCGCTACATGTCATCTGGTTTAATTTTTATAACAAACATAGATGGGGGACTTTAAGAGAAAAAACAAAATCCGACCCTCTTTTTACCAGTGAATAAATAGAGGTTAAACAACTTACATCTAGCTGTGGTGTTTATTAACTTTAGAAATTTTAGAAAGTTATATAATACCTCTATGTCCCTGCTCCCCCATTTAGGAGTGTGAATAATGGTGTTTGCCACACAGGTAGGCTGTGTGGTTAAAATGTGAGTGTTGAAGTCTGCCATCATATTCTCATATTCATTGTGGCTACAAAGCTTAGACTATTTTCATACAACACCTTGATGATCCCTCCAGTGGCAATGGATGGCAGGGAAATATGATCATTAGCAAAAGAATACATAGACAAACATGAAAATAGAATTTTCACAAAATGAAAATAGAATTTTCATTCTTTAATTTTTTTTTAGTTGTAGATGGACACAATACCTTTATTTTATTTGTTCTTATGTGGTGCTGGGGATCGAATCCAGTGCCTCACACATGCTAGGCAAGTGCTCTACCACTGAGCCACAACCCTGGCCCTGGAATCTTTATTCTTTACAGGGAAAATATTTAAAAACTATGCATCGTGTTTGAGAATTGGGTAGAGAGCCCCCAAGGAGTTGATGGGCATATGGATAGACTTACATTTTTATAAACAAGAACAGCTTTAAACATTTTGCCTTTGTATTTCCTTCATCATGCACAAAATCTCTCAAAGTCAATCTAAGAATACTACTTACTTTGTAAAACTTTTTCTGACACTCAAAATGAAATGGGCCTGTGTTTTCTTTGAGTCCTTCTAGAATGTTCTTACTCTCCTGTGATATTGTTTCTTATGTTACAGTATATTTACTTATGTTATTTTCTTATCCTCTCCAGTGGATCTGAAGATCTATTTTGGCCTGACCTTCAGTGTTATGTAGGTGGTATTTCTTGGAATAGTTTAGTTTTGGTGTATGGGGACTCAAATCTCTATTTGACTGAGTGGAGTCAATCAAAGCTATATCAAGCTGTAATTTTCATCTCTTTTTCTGATCCTTTCAGACAAACAGTGTGGGACATCTGCAGAACATTTGCTGTGTACAAGCTGTACTAGTAGTATTTCTTTTAAACACATATGGTAATTTCTAAAAATTTCTAAGTTTGTGTATTTCTTCAAAAACAAACATTACTTTTAATGAGATCTGATTCAAAATCTTTGTTTGTTATCTGCATATCGATGATTGTGAATCAGTGGTGAAAGAAACACTCTTGGTTTCACTCTGACTTGCACCAAAGAACTTTCAGGGAAAAAGAACAGATGATAAAATATTCTCCCTAGTTGACCCAGCTCTGTCCACCTGCAGATGTGATTCTCCCCTGCATTGCCCAGCTGAGTGCTGGCTCAGGGGTATTTGAATATGCAAGTGCTTTGTAAGATCTATCAACTCTCCATCTTCTCTATCACTCACTTTGTGCTCTGAGTTTCTCACCTGAGTTATTACAGTAGTCCCATAATTGAGCTTCCTGTTTGCATTCCCTCTCTTTCTCTCTTTTAGGGGTTGAACCCACAGCCTTGCACATCTAGGCATGCACCCTATCACTGAGATACATGCTCAGCCCTTTGGCTTCATTCTTTTTTTTTTCCTTTGACACCAGGGATTGGATCTAAAGGTGCTTAATCAGTGAGCCACATCCACAGCCCTATTTAGAGACAGGGTTTCACTGAGTTGCTTAGGGCCTTGCTAAGTTGCTGAGGCTGGATTTGAATTTGCAATCCTCCTGTCTCAGTCTCCTGAGCTGCTGGGATTACAGGCATGTGCCACCACACCCCTGGCCCCTTGTCTTCATTCTTGACTTGGCAGTGTTCCTCACTTTGCTGTGAAGGGGAATTTCTATACAGTGATCATGTCTTCCTAGCCAGAAGGGTCACAGGATAGGTTCCTGGCAGTGAAGCTGCCCCCCACCCGCCCCTAGCCATCCATGACCTCCTCCACTGAATTTTCAGCAGGACCCTTTTGCCCTCTCCCTTCTTCAGACTCCTTGAATGTTTTGCTTTAAAATTCCAAGTTTAATTGTTTGCACTCGTTTTCCTATTGATTATTCATTAAATATTATTGAGCACATAGTTGTGGTTGGGGTACCTGGGGACACTGGGAATTTGGGGGATCTTCTGCATTCTCCAGACCTGTAACAAGAGATGTGTGGTTCTAGAAGCGGTTCTTGAGTTTTCACATCTGTGAGATGAAAATAGTATACGTGCCTACATCAAAGAATTGTTGCCAGGATTGAGGAGATTCCTGGAAAGTGCATAGGACAGTGCCTGGCACAGGCGAGGTGTGTGCCCTTTCACTCTGTGCTCTGGGAGCTGGTAAACTCATGCCATTGTCCTGCCCTTCTCCCTGTGTTGAATGTTCTTGTCCATCAACTTGAAGAATTTCTGAAAATCTTTTTAAATCCCTCTAAAGTATTGACCACTTAGTAAAAACCTTTCATATCAACCCTTCTGCCCTCAGAACAGATCACTTCATACTCAGTCCTGCTTCTGAACCTTGCAAACAAAAAGTATTTAGAGCACACTTCAGTTTGAGTGTTTGTGTACCTATCAGCGTTCACTGCTGGACTGCACATTTAGGAGAGCAAAGGTTCTGATGTACTCAGCATTGTTGACTTCTTGGAGGTTAGCTCAGTGCCTGGTGCACGGTATTCAATAAATAATTGTTGAGCTGTGTTTTTCAAATTGAACAATTAAACACTTTGTGACTTTAAGAGGTGGAGGTATTGCATTGCAAATTCTAGGATTCAAAGTATTTTATCATTGTGTTATGCTGATAAGCGTGCATACAGCAATGGCTACATGTGTGTCCTTTGATCAGCATATGCCTGATTAAATAGAATTAATTTCTGTGAGTTATTCCTCTATTCACTGACTTCTGATAGTTTATAGAAATTAATTCCTGTGACTTCCTCTGTAGAACTGCAAGCCAGGAGTTGGAGTGCTCGAGTGCCAAGGATCTGTGACAGTTGGCCTGGAAGACTGCATGTTGGCTGGTTCAAGCTGTTCTTTAATAAACAGGATCTCAGACACTTTATGATGGGAAGTACAGCTGAGGACTATGTCAAGTGCATGGGCTGATCATGCTGAATGCTTTTCTGGGTCATGTTCATTTCCTAGAAACAGCCAATTCCTAGCCTTCCCTGAAGAGGAAATCCAGAAGGTCCCCAGCTGCCATGTGGGATGAGGAGGAAATCGAGAATAGAGCCAGGGGTGGGGGTGGGGGATTCCTCACTGCCTCTCCTTTCCTTGGCCAGTATTGGGACAGGCACTCAGCCAGTCACACAGGTCCTCATTCAGGCTTTCAGGTTGTGCTGAAATGCAGAAGTTCTCCCCCACCCCCCTTTTTGTAGCAACTATGTTGTTCTAGTGACCAGAGCAACATGACATTAGAGGCAGACAAAACACACCAAGTTCCTGCCAGTTGCTAGCAGAGCAAATGCATTTGGATGTTTGAAGTACGCTTCCCATGTTGATTTCCTAATCATGACTTGTTTTCAGAGCCAAGCACAATAGCTTTGTGAACAATCACCAGCACTGGGTAGGCTTTGCTGCCAAGCTAATTAACAGATTTCAATTTAGAGGAACGAGAATAAAAGAGATGCTTTATGCCAAGAAGCTTCGTGGGAAATTTGACTTTTCCTTAAGGATTATTTCTAATTTTCTGACACGGTATAAATATGAATTCCACTGTTATGTTTAATCTGAAGTCATGCAGTGTTTAGGCAGTACTTAGCATTGATGCTATTGTAGTAGCAATGGATTTTCCCCCTCCCATGTTTTCTTTTACAAATATGTTGAATTTTTGAAAAGGCAGTTTGCTTTGGATTTAAATGTCAATACCAGAGCATCTTATCTGTGTGATGACTTACTTGTGCCTGGATGGAACTTCATTTACCTTATTGTCAGGGCTAGGAAAATAACTGTTTGCTCTGGAAAATCAGAGCTCTCACTACTAAACAGTAAATCTTAAAATAAGAGGCTGAAATCCCTGGGAGGTGGTTGAGTTTGGGAGTCTGGAAAGGAATTAGGAGAGGGACTTTCTTCTCTGCATGGTCAGACTGATTTTCAGGGAATTGTTGGGTGGTGGTTCTAGGTAGGACTTTTGGGTGCAGGTGGACGTGGGGCAGCTGTTTTCCTGTGGACAGTGGCTGCTTCATCCACGCAAGCAGATGGTGGTCCCCCACCAGAGCTGTCCAGAGTGATGACCCTTTAATTTTATTATCAGGACCATGAGGTTTCTAGCAGAGAACACACCTCCCTAAGAGGTTGTAAGGAAACTCTGTGAATACAAAGCCACATAATGGTGGAAAGATCTCAGACCAGCCATCCCTTGGGAGGTGGAAGTTCAAGGTTAGCTTCACTCAGTTGGCAGAAAAGTTTTGAGGAAAAAGTTCATTTCCATAACGTTTCTTTTGGCTGGAGACAGGACAAATGTGGCAAAGATGAACGTGCTTTTCTACATTGGAGTCATACATGTACCCAAGATAATGATATCCATCTCTTTCCACTATCTTTCCTGCCACCACACATTCTTGCTCCCCTCCCTCCTCTTTGCCCAAAGTTTCTCCATTTTCCCCATGCCTCCCTCATCCCCATTATGGATCAGCATCCACTTATCAGAGAGAACATTTGGCCTTTGTTTTTTTTGGGATTGGCTTACTTTGCTTAGCATGATAATCTGCAACTTCATCCATTTACCTGCAAATGCTATAATTTTATTCTCTTAATGCTATGTAATATTCCATTGTGTATATATACCACAGTTTCTTTGTCCATTCGACTATTGAAGGGCATCTAGGTTGCTTCCACAGTTTAGCTTTTGTGAACTGAGCTGCTATGAACATTGATGTGGCTGCATTACTGTAGTATGTTGATTTTAAGTTTTTTTGGGTATAGACTGAAGAATGGTTTGTGAATCAACTTAACAAAAGAGGTGAAAGACTTCTACAATGAAAACTAAAGAACAATGAAGAAGGAAATTGAAGACCTTAGAAGATGGAAAGATCTCCCATGCTCTTGGATAGGCAACATTAATATTATCAAAATGGCCATACTACCCAAAGCGCTTTAAAGATTTAATGTGATTCCAATTAAAATCCTGAAGTCATTCCTTATAGAAGTAGAAAAAGCAATCATGAAATTCATTGGAAAAATAAGAGACCCAGAATAGCCACAGCAAGAAGAGTGCAGCAGGAGGTATTACAATACCAGACCTCACTCTATAGTATAAAGCTTTAGTAACAAAAATGGCATTGTGTATATTTTATTTTGAAACACGGTTTGCTGAGTTGTTTGAACTTGTGATCCTCCTGCCTTAGCCTCCTGAGCTGCTGGGATTACAGGCATATAACACTATGTATGGCTAATTATGAATAATTTGTATCATTAATTTCATTGGTCTGTTTCAAAAAAGAGTTTTATATTATTATTAATTAACTCATACATTGTTTTTAAGACTTTTGAAGATTCTTTTCAGGGTTTGAGGTTTATCCTACCTATATTGTAAACTCTTTTTAAGCTCCTATATTTCTCTGTAAAAATTTCTTAATTCACACAATGGGATACTATTCTGCATTAAAAGAGAATTAAATCATGGCATTTGCAGGTAAATGGATGGAGTTGGAGAATATAATGCTAAGTAAAGTTAGCCAATCCCCCAAAACAAATGTGGAATGTTTTCTCTGATATAAGGATGTTGATAATGGGATTGGGAGGATTATATGAACTTTCAACAGAGTAAATGGGGGGAGGAGGGGAGGAGGTATGGGGGTAGGAAAGACATGGAATCAGATGGACATTTTACCAAAAGTACATGTATGAAAACATGAATGGTGTGACTTTGTGTACAACCAGAGCTATGGAAATTTGTGCTTTATGTGTATAATATGAATCACAATGCATTCTGCTGTTATATATAACAAATTAGAATAAAAAATAATAATAACAAAGTAACATGGAGAATCCCCTCCCCCTAGAATTTCTTAATATGGTAATTTCTGATTAAAATTGTGACTTTTTAAGATCTAAATTTCTCAGAAGACATAAGATAATTGAGGTTTGGAGGGGACACCTTTCCTGGTGAAACTAGTGAGTAATATGTTAACCAGGAAAACTTTAGCCAGCCCCTGGTAATGGCTGGAACTTGTTAAGTAGAAGTAGGTGCTCAATGGCATTGTGTTTTTTAAAGTAATCTTCTTAACTTACATGCTGTAATTAAGATGAGAGGAAAGGATTTCTGGAGAATTTTCTTTTATAAGCAACATTCTGTTTCAGAAACACAAGGTTACTCAAATTCTGTAATTTTTTTTAAAGTTAGAAAGTCAGTTCAACCAGTCTTGTTGGTCTTACAGAAGAAATTTTAAAAATTTCTCTGCTGCCTCAGGCAGGCATCAAATCCAGGCTGTTTGACTCATTTCCTGTTTTTTTCACATTGGAGGAGTTACTTAACCTCTGTGAGACTCAGTTTCTTCATTGCTAAAAAGGAGCTAAAATGACTTCCACCTTCACAGGATTATTGAGGATTAATTGAGATAGTTTGTATAGCTGGTAAAGAAATGAGCACATTGTAATCTTTACTATGACTAATTATGTTAGAGTAAGTTGGAATAGTCAACTTACTATTAATTTTATTTTATTAATTACTTAATTTTTCTGTAGCTGCTTTTCTTGCTTTTTTCTATTCACCTAATAAGGCTGGCTTGCTTATTTATTTATTTGTTTAATTGTTTTGGGGGTGCTGGGGATAGATCCTAGCACTGTAAGCACTGTACTACTGAGATAAATCCTCAGTCTAATATTTACAAAAAAATTGATAGATAAAAGGTCATAAAATTGTTCATATTAATGGGATATCATCTGACATTCAATATGGGTAGTTATTTCTTGGCCATTCATTTATGTGTTTTCTTTTTTAAAAATTTTTATTTATTTTTTTTAGGTGTAGATGGACACAACACAATGCCTTTATTTTTATGTGGTGCTGAGGATCAAACCCGAGTCCTACCCATACTAGGCGAGCGATGTACCGCCGAGCCACCATCCCAGCCCCCATTTATATGTTTTCACTTGCCTGTTTAGCGATTGTATGTGAATCCACTGTACCCTTCCTTACTGACTATGACTCTGTTGAAAATTTAAATTTTTTTTTTTGTTTTTGGCCACTAATAAAAGGACCATTTCAACTTACTTGAACTATTCTATTTAGTTTAGATTTGCAAATTCATAGTGATGAAATATTTCTTGATGAAAATAAGTTTCAATATTTTCTTTAATATTAGTAATCTCAGAAAAATATACACAATGTTTTTTTATTTCTGAATCCATATACCCTCAAGCATGGTCTTTTTGTATCAGGAGGTTTTCATTTATTTATGTCACTTCGGATTAAGAATTCTAAACCAAGCATGATCACATCTCATTCTCAATTTACATGTAGAAAATAAGAAATGAATTGCTATTTACTATTACTATTAATTCTACTTACTTGGAATATTTTTGATGACTTCCCTTAGTTTGGTATGTAGAACAGAAGGGTATTTTAATGAGATAAGAAACAAACCAGATGGAATAGCTGTGCATCTGTTCATCAGTTGGTGTTTTAAATAGTTTTTAGAAATTGAAAAGACATTCCTTGGATAAGTGCTTATTAAGTGATATTAGTTTTGAGTGGATTGAGTTTTCCCTGCTGATTCAGATATTGCTTTGGAAAGATTAGATCTGTTGATGTTTTTCCTTCCAACTCTGCCATCCCCTGTTCTTCCCAGTAAATGGCTCCAGTTTTCACTCAGTTGCTCAGACCAAAAATTTAGGAGGCGAACTTGCTTTGTTTGTCTTTTTTCCTTACAAGTCTGCATGACTCTATCTGCAAATCCTTTCAACAATAACTTCAAAACACAGCAGACCACTTACCATTTTAGCCACACACAGCATCATCTCTACTTGTCTTATTTCAATTGAAACCCAGTTGGTCTCCTCCATGGTCAGTCTCCATTCAGTAGTGGGAATAAACTTTTGACCAACTCCTCTGCTTACAGCCCTTCAATGGCTTCTCATCACACTGAGAATAAAATGCCAAGTTCTTACCGTGACCCCTTCAGCCCTCTATCAGTTTTCCTTGTCTAACTGTTAGATGCTTTTACCAATTCTCTCCTCCTCCCTTGAGTCATGCCTTCCACACTTGGTGTCTGCACATGCCCTTCCTTCTTTCACTCCAGTTGTTGGTACCTTTGTCCACTATTCCTGTGCTTCCCTTCAATGTCTCTTCTCAAATGACAATTATTATTTTTTTTCCTTTTTGGCTCTTGAGTTTATTTTTTATTTTATTTTTTTATAATTTTTATTGTTGGTTGTGCAAAACATTACATAGTTCTTGATATATCATATTTCACATTTTGATTCAAGTGGGTTATGAACTCCCATTTTTACCCCATATACAGATTGCAGAATCACACCGGTTGCACATCCACTGATTTATATATTGCCATACTAGTGTCTGTTGTATTCTGCTGCCTTTTCTATCCTCTACTATCCCACCTCCCCTCCCCTCCCCTCTTCTCTCTCTACCCCATCTACTGTAATTCATTTCTCCCCCTTGTTTTTTTTTCCCTTTCCCCTCACTTCCTCTTGTATGTAATTTTGTATAACCCTGAGGGTCTCCTTCCATTTCCATGCAATTTCCCTTCTCTCTCCCTTTTCCTCCCACCTCTCTTCCCTGCTTAATGTTAATCTTCTTCTCATGCTCTTCCTCCCTACTATGTTCTTAGTTACTCTCCTTATATCAAAGAAGACATTTGGCATTTGTTTTTTAGGGATTGGCTAGCTTCACTTAGCATAATCTGCTCTAATGCCATCCATTTCCCTGCAAATTCTATGATTTTGTCATTTTTTAATGCAGATTAATACTCCATTGTGTATAAATGCCACATTTTTTTATCCATTGTCTATTGAAGGGCATCTAGGTTGGTTACACAGTCTTGCTATTGTGAATTGTGCTGCTATGAACATCGATGTAGCAGTGTTCCTGTAGTATGCTCTTTTTAGGTCTTTAGGGAATAGACAGAGAAGGGGAATAGCTGGGTCAAATGGTGGTTCCATTTCCAGCTTTCCAAAAAATCTCCATACTGCTTTCCAAATTGTCCGCACCAATTTGCAGTCCCACCAGCAATGTAAAAGAGTACCCTTTTCCCCACATCCTCGCCAGCACTTGTTGTTGTTTGACTTCATAATGGCTGCCAATCTTACTGGAGTGAGATGGTATCTTAGGGTGGTTTTGATTTGCATTTCTCTGACTGCTAGAGATGGTGAGCATTTTTTCATGTACTTGTTGATTGATTGTATGTCCTCCTCTGAGAAGTGTCTGTTCAGGTCCTTGGCCCATTTGTTGATTGGGTTATTTGTTATATTATTGTCTAATTTTTTGAGTTCTTTGTATACTCTGGATATTAGGGCTCTATCTGAAGTGTGAAGAGTAAAGATTTGTTCCCAGAATGTAGGCTCCCTATTTACCGCTCTTATGATTATTATTATTTTTTTTGCTGAGAAAAACATGTTTAGTTTGAGTAAGTCCCATTTGTTGATTCTAGTTATTAACTCTTGTGCTATGGGTGTCCTATTAAGGAATTTGGAGCCCGAACCCACAGTATGTAGATCGTAGGCAACTTTTTCTTCTATCAGACGTCATGTCTCTGATTTGATATCAAGCTCCTTGATCCATTTTGAGTTAACTTTTGTGCATGGTGAGAGAAAGGGATTCAGTTTCATTTTGTTGCATATGGATTTCCAGTTTTTCCAACACCATTTGTTGAAGGTGCTATCCTTCCTCCATTGCACGCTTTTAGCCCCTTTATCAAATATAAGATAGTTGTAATATTGTGGATTGGTTTTCTGTGTCCTCTATTCTGTACCATTGGTCCACCCGCCTGTTTTGGTACCAGTACCATGCTGTTTTTGTTACTATTGCTCTGTAGTATAGTTTGAAGTCTGGTATCAAAATACCGCCTGATTCACACTTCCTGCTTAGAGTTGTTTTTGCAATTCTGGGTCTTTTATTTTTCCATATGAATTTCATGATTGCTTTATCAATTTCTACAAGAAATGTCATTAGGATTTTGATTGGCATTGCATTAAACCTATAAGAAAACTTTTGGTAATATTGCAATTTTGATGATGTTAGTTCTGCCTATCCATGAACAGGGTATATTTTTCCATCTTCTAAGACCTTCTTCTATTTCTCTCTTTAGGATTCTGTAGTTTTCATTGTATAAGTCTTTCACCTTTTTTGTTAGGTTGATTCCCAAGTATTTTATTTTTTTTGAGGATATTGTGAATGGAGTGGTTGTCCTCATTGCCATTTCAGAGGATTTGTCGCTGATATACAGGAATGCCTTTGATTTATGCGTGTTGATTTTATATCCTGCCACTTTGCTGAATTCATTTATTAGCTCTAATAGTTTCTTTGTAGACCCTTTTGGATCTGCTAGGTATAGAATCATGTCATCTGCAGATAGTGATAATTTAAGTCCTTCTTTTCCTATTTTTATGCCTTTAATTTCTTTCATCTGTCTAATTTCTCTGGCCAGTGTTTTGAGAACTATGTTGAACAGAAGTGGTGAGAGAGGGCATCCCTGTCTTGTTCTAGATTTTAGAGGGAATGCCTTCAATTTTTCTCCATTCAGAATGATGCTAGCCTGAGGCTTAGCATAGATAGCTTTTATAATTTTGAGGTATATTCCTGTTATCCCTAGTTTTTCTAGAGTTTTGAACATAAAGGGATGCTGTACATTGTCAAATGCTTTTTCTGCATCTATCAAGATGATCATATGGTTCTTATCTTTAAGCCTATTGATGTGGTGAATAACATTTATTGATTTCCATATATTGAACCAGCCTTGCATCCCAGGGATGAATCCCACTTGATCATGGTGCACAATTTTTTTGATGTGCCTTTGTATCCGATTCGCCAGAATTTTATTGAGGATTTTTGCATCTAGATTCATTAGAGATATTGGTCTGTAGGTTTCTTTCTTTGAAGTATCTTTGTCTGGTTTAGGAATCAGGGTAATGTTGGCTTCATAGAATGAATTTGGAAGTTCTTCCTCTTTTTCTTTTTTCTGGAATAGCTTGAAAAGTATTGTTATTAGTTCTTCTTTAAATGTTTTGTAAAACTCTGCTGTATACCCATCTTGTCCTGGGCTTTTGTTAGTTTGTAGTCTTTTGATGGCTAATTCTATTTCATCAATTGATATTGGTCTTTTTAGATTGTCTATGTCCTCCTGACTCAATCTGGGCAGATCATACGACTTAAGAAATTTATTGATGCCTTCACTATCTTCTATTTTATTGGAGTATAAGGATTCAAAATAATTTCTAATTATCTTCTGTATTTCTGAAGTGTCTGTTGTGATATTGCCTTTTTCATCCTGTATGCTAGTAATGTAAGTTCTCTCTCTTCTTCTCTTCATTAGCATGGCTAAGGGTCTGTCGATCTTATTTATTTTTTCAAAGAACCAACTTTTAGTTTTGTCAATTTTTTCAATTGTTTCTTTTGTTTTGATTTCATTAATTTCAGCTCTGATTTTAATTATTTCTTGCCTTCTACTTCTTTTGCTGTTGTTTTGCTCTTCTTTTTCTAGGAAGGGATATATGAAGTTAGAAGGATCCAGAGGGTATCGACCTGTGTTATAGTTGTGTGTTTTCAGGAAAGGGGTGGGCAATTTTAGAAGTCAGTTTTAAAGAACCAGTAACATAGTACATAAATTTCTCAGTTATAAAACTTAGAGGCAAAGTGGATAGTAAATTTCAAAAATAAAAAAGGTCCTTTTATTAATTGGATCAATCATCTATCATTAAGCCATTTGTAAATCCTCTCTCTGTTCCTCACAGGATTGGGAAGTGAGTTGGAGTAGAGGGAGATAAAAGAGGGCTTCACATTGCCCTATTGATTCATTTCTTTGGGTTGTTTTCCAGCATCAAATACTTTTCCTTCCTCCTCTGCTAACATTTCCTTTTCATGGGAACAAAATTCTTGAATAACGACTTGAACAGGAATAGTGTTCTGCACTCTAAATTTGGAAAATGAACCATTTCCTGTGCTAGAGAAAAGTCTGTGCCTTAGAATATTATCTCTATAGTGTACTTTGTACTTCCCGCTTTGCCTTTTCTTTCATTGTGCTGTGTTATTTATCTGCTATTAATGCAAATTCCTGACCAGCACAAAATGAAGTATATATAAGAGACACAATAGTCCACTGACATCTCAGTATAAATATTTCTGTAAAAATAAAAATAAGGCTGTGTTGCCAATGTCTTACTAAGGAAAAACAATTCACAAATATGTTGATGTAAGCTTGTGAAGTACTTTTAGATAACCATTTTTTTCCATGATGATTACCATCTGACACTGTGCAAACATTTTTATGTGAAATACCACCAGAATAATTATGGGGTATTTGAAATCTCTTTATTTCTTTGTGTGTGTTTTTTCTCTTTCTTTGTTATTTAATTGTTATTAATTATTAATATTTATTATTTAATTATTATTATTATTAATTATTTAATTATTATTGTAATTTAATTGTTATTTGATTATTTAATGTTCAACATAGGGTAATGTTGCAAAAGTATATCCATTTTGCCATACAATTTACCATTCTTGGTTGGCTTATATGGACCACCACAAGGCCAAGTGGGTGGTATTCTGCACCTGTAGTAAAACAGCTACTAATAAAGTTACTTTCCATAATGTTATACAAGGACTTATTTAAGAATCAGTTTGATGTTTCCTTTTCTATCTTTCAATTTTATTTTAGCTTCTTGTCTAAGATAATACCTCTCAGCCCAACAATATTGATTCTTAACACAAAGCTAACTATTAGACAATGAGAAGAGCCACAAGATGAAGGAGACTGGGCCCTGAATCATAAACAGAAGAAAGCTGCCCTTCTAATAAGAACACCCAGGGTCTCTGGTGTGAGCTGCACAAAATTTTCTATGGTGAGCCGTTAGAAATGTAGAATGTTTCTATACCTAACCTTATTATTTACAAGTAAATAATAAGACATCATTGATACTGGTCACTGGATTTGAGGTTGATATTTCATGACAATTCATATTTCATGACAATCCTTGCTTAACCTTATGACAGAATACATGAAATTGTGTAAAATTTTTACATCTTCATTTATATATCTATTGTCAGAATGAAAAAAAATTAAAAAGGAAAATGTCTAAAATTTAAAATGTATTTGTAATATAGATAACCAAGTTAACCTAATAGTTTTTTATTCTAATTTAGGTTCCCTTTTGGAAGTGTCTTGTTGTAGACATAAGAGTTTTCATTTTACTTTAAATTTTTATAGTTGACCAGAAAAACTATATTAGTGATTTTGTGGAAATATGAAATTTTAAAAATCAAAAATGAAAACATTGATTGAATCAATAATCAGAAATTGACATCAGATTAAAGGAAACAAGACCTATCTAAACTTGATATTCTCTTGCATAGAACACTGCATGATCTCTGTTTAAAACTTCCTTTATGTGTTTTGCTGCAGTCTCTGGCTGGGCACGAATCACGAGTCTCCACACAGCTTGTAGATTCAAACAGCAATTCTTTATTCCCGAACTCACACCGGCCGTCTACAAACACATTCTGGGGGAATCCACGTTCTCTGCCCAAATCCACTCTCTGCCCAAATCCACTCCTCCTGGGCTTCTGTCTCCCAAAATATACTGTCTGACCCTAAGAACTCAAGAGGAACTCAGCAGCAGGATACGCCCTATTCTAAAGGGGGAACACCCTAATCTCCTATTATGCTAAACTGCCCTATTCTAAAGGGGGAACACCCTAATCTCCTATTATGCTAAACCGCCCTATTCTAAAGGGGGAACACCCTAAACATGGATCCTGCCCTGGTCCTTGAGCAAGGTCACCTTTCAGAAGTCCTTCCACTAGACAGCATGGGAGTAAGCTGGCAAGGAATTTGTCATACTTACTTGGCTGATGGCTCCCAGCATCTCCCCCCTTCTGATTAATTAAACAACAAGTAATGTGGCTTAAGGACCATGCCTGGTAGGTTGTCCAGTTCAACATATGGCTCTTACCCGTCATTGGAAAACTGACCTTTAGGCGTCAGCCTCCTGTCTTAGGTTGATACCACTGCAACTGGATCATACCCGTCACTGACTACCGGTCCAGCATACAGCCATACTTGTGGATAGGTCTATGCACCAGTGGGGGGGTGAGGTTCTTTGCCTCACCTCTGTTGGCCCCCAAATTTGGCCTTGGTGCCAGTGGGGGAGTGAGGTTAATGTGGCTTAAGGACCATGCCTGGTAGGTTGTCCAATTCAACATATGGTTCTTACCCGTCATCGGAAAACTGACCTTTAGGCAACTGACCTTTAGGCGTCAGCCTCCTGTCTTAGGTTGATACCACTGCAATTGGATCATACCTGTCACTGACTACCGGTCCAGCATATAGCCATTGGCCCCCAAATTTTAGACCATCACTAGCAGAAGGGAGGAGGATACAGAAATGCCATGACACCAAGCCAATTGACAGTTCCTTTGGAAAAACTGCATAATTGGTGACACCATCAGCAAAGATATGCCAGCATTACCACAATTAACATGTGGTGCGCTGGCAAGGAAATAAAAATTGCATCACTGGTGACACCATCAGCAAAGATATGCCAGCATTACCACAATTTGCTGCACTAAACGTAGTTACATAGTCTAGGCAAGTTCTGTAAGCAGTTCAAAGTGGAGGAATCTATCAATCTGTCCGTCTCCTCCCAAAGTCCGTTGCCTCCCAAAGTAAGTTGACTCCTTGATTGAGCATACTTGTTGAGTTATATTCATTGGGATGAAGATAGGAATTCTGGCAATGATGCTAAAAAGACATTATCCTGAAAAGAATTATTAAATATAATGAAAAGGAAAGGTGAAAGTAAACAAACAGATCTGTTAACCTCCTTAAAAAACAATCCTTAACAGCTGTTTACCTGATTTAAATTAGTAAACAAGCAGATCTGTTAACCACCTTTAAAAATAATCCTTAACAGCTGTTTACCTAATTTAAATTAAGCCATTTAAATCACGTGAATAATAAAAAAAAAAATAATTCGGATCCATTTTCTCATGAGCGCTCCTCATATATGAAATATGGACATACGCACACACAGACATATAACACAAAACACAAATGTGCAAACAAACGTACAACACATAAGATAATAATAAAGGCCTTGTAGCTTTACCTAGCTGAAATCTCCATTGCAATGTTTAAAAACTCCACAGTCAAAAAATAAAACTGATCAGAAAAACATTAACCTAGGTTTGTATGAGCTCAAAAAATAAAAATAGAACCTTATGATGTGGAAAAATGCAATAATAAAATAGATATTGAAAAAAGCATCCTGGTTAATCACAGTCGCAGATGTAAGAATGGCCAAGCTGGAGTTCTGGATATCAGCTGTTATGGATTTGAGTCAAATCATCTTCTTTTCGATCTGTAGAAATCGTTTTGGTTAGTCTTTCTGGAATCCAAATCGGTTGCTGTTCTCCCTGTGGAAACACACAGACAGAGCCCTGACTCCAGACAATCACTGGGTCAGGACCTTTCCATTGTCCTGTTAGAATATCTTTCCAAAGAACTTTAGGCTTATGTACATTTTTTGGATACATATGCCTTTCCGCAGCACTAAGTCCTGATGAATCCAAATTTAAAAAGTTTAGAGTAAAAAGCGTTATTTTAAGTTTATCTTTGGGGGATATATACCCCTTTCCAATTCCCTCTTTTTGCTTTATTAAGTACGTTTTAATAGTTTGATGAGCTCTTTCAACTATGCCTTGTCCCTGTGGATTGTATGGAATTCCTGTTATATGAGTAATACCAAATGATGAGCAAAATTGTTTAAAAGAGGTAGAGGTATAGCCAGGACCGTTATCAGTTTTTAACTGTTTAGGAACGCCCACAGTGGCAAAATTTTGTAAGCAATGAGCTATAACATCTTTAGTTTTTTCTCCGGCATGAAGGGAGCCCATCAAAAATCCGGAAGAAGTATCAACTGTAACATGTAAATATTTTAATTTTCCAAATTCTGGCAAGTGTGTGACGTCCATCTGCCAAATATGGTTAGGTATCAGTCCTCTAGGATTGACTCCAAGATTAACTTGTGGTAAAAAGGTCACACAATTTTGACATTGTTTTATTATTTGTCTGGCTTGTTCCTTAGTCATTTTAAAACGCTTTTGTAAAGTATTAGCATTAACATGGAATTTTTTATGAAAATTCGTAGCTTCTTCTAGTGTAGAGAAAATATGTATGTCATGTGTAGTTTTATCTGCTAAATCATTGCCCAAACTAAGGGCTCCAGGCAATCCTGTATGTGCTCTAATATGTCCTATAAAGAATGGATCTTTTCTGTCCCAGATTAGACTTTGTATAGTGGAAAACAAAGAGAAAACAGTAGAGGAAGGGGAAATCCTACCAGCATCTTCAAGAGATACTATAGCATTAACTACATACTGACTATCAGAAAATAAATTAAATACAGAATCTTTAAACATTAAAAAGGCTTGTAATACTGCATTAAGCTCTACCTTTTGAGCTGATTGTTTGGGTACTAAAAATGTAAAAGTTTGATCAGGGGTAACTACTGCTGCTGTACCATTATTTGACCCATCAGTGAATATATTTGGAGCATTCATGATAGGGGTTTTTCTTGTCATTTTTGGAAAAACTACAGGATGCTTAGACCAAAAAGACAACAAAGGATTAGATTGTAAGTGATTATCAAATGAAACATTAGATTTGGGCTTTTCCTTAATCTTTGAGTGTTCTTTTTAGAGAAGGTTAGCTCTTGTTTTGTGTATATTGAAAAATATGCTATGATTAAAATCATAAAACTATATACATCACTATATCCTTTTTTTAAATTTATTTTTTAGTTGTAGTTGGACAAAATGCCTTTATTTATTTATCTTTATGTGGTACTGAGGATTGAACTCAGGGCTTCATATGTGTTAGGTGAGCACTGTACCATTGAGCCACAAACTCAGCCCATACATCACTATATCTTTTGAAGTAAACAAGAAGCATCTACTTATTTAATAAAATAATTCATACTTATGATAGCATTATGAAGTAGGTGGGAACATATTACAACATTGTGGAAAACATCCTCAGCTAAATGAGCAGGGATATTACAGGATCCGTCTAGTAGCTCATGGCCCAAGTGGGAGATAAGATATATATTAGAGGAAGGAGACTTTATTTGAAAAGCTAGTTGGTTAAGAAGACAGAAGTTTCTTACCCAAAGTCCATCTTTCTTGGAAACTAATTCAGGAGTGGTTTATTTTGAGAGTTAGTGGGTATTGTCATAATGGTAGGCACCTTTTCAGAGCTGGTGTGCCATATGATGCATACCTACCTGATCCTAGTAGTTCCCAGCTGGTTTCCAGTTCTGCAAATTTGAAGAACAATGATCAATATTTCCATCAATTCTGAGCTTCAGGCATAGAAGAAATCTGCATATTTTGACTTGATTCAGTGGCAAAACACCAAAGCCTTTTGAGCTAAATGTGGCATGATGAAAAAAATAGTAAAGTAAGAGCCAGTAGGGTGAGAAGAGAGGGCAGTGATGTGACTTGAGTAACCCAGGAGGGAAAGGAAGGAAGAGCCGGGTTCTATAGGTGGTAGGCCCAGGGCATACACCTGTGCATGTTAGGAGCATTACCTTGATGACTTTGGTGTGTGAACTCATTGTCTTTTGGGCTCTGTGGGAGGAATTTGTTGTGCTGATTTTAAAGTAAGTCCAGACAGGTGCAGTGTAATTTCAGTAATTCCAATGTAATGTCTATAATTCTAGCTTCTGAGGAGGCTGGGGCTGGAGGATTCTAAATTCAAAGCCAATCTTGGCAATTTTGTGAGACCCTGTCTCAAAATAAAAAAAGGGCTTTGGATGTGGCTCACTGTTTCAACACCATTGGATTGAATTCCCTGTACCACACACATACACACAAACAATAAAGTGCAATGTTTAGTACATAAGCTACATGTGGCTACTTTGGTTTTCTTCATCTAGAGTTATTGCTTAAATGGTAATAAACGTAGTGGAATGCAGGATCTTTTAAAGTGCAGTGCAAGATTCACTTAGCTAATCACAGTTACTGGTATTATAGGGAAACAAGTTGTGGTTGGGCGGAGGGGTTGTTAACATGTATAATCTGAAATTTTTTTGAACAATTTTTTTCTACCAGTTTATTATAATCTCTTACTTGTTTATTTTTGTAGCTATTAAGGAGGGTTCAGAGTATAATTATGAAATAAATAACTTTTATTTTCCCTCTGCCCATTAATACTTAAAATGACTTGCATTATGAGGTTCTGCTACTTTGAACAGAATGTGAACGTAAATCAAATATGTAAAAGGAAGAAGAAAAGTACAAAAATTATAATGTCTGATATAATGTATTCTAAACCAAATGTTACCTGGGAGTTTGAAAGACCCACAACTCTAAAACATCATTTGATAGTGAATTTTGGGAATTAATAGTCTAAGAGCAGGTAATGTGTGGTGACATTTGGGTACGAATGAAAGAATGTGGGAAGCATATTATCAGAAATTGAGTGCCAAGAACCTCTGCTTCTGTTCAAAACTTACTAAGCAAAATCAATCATTTGAGAGAGGACTCACCAAGCCAGTGTAAGTGCTATATAGAGTCATTCTCTAAGCCATCTTTAGCCTTTTTCTGGCTTCTCTCTTATCTATGGCCATGGCTACTCAATAAATTTTAGCAGAGACAAATAAAAACATTCACTGTTTGAGTCAGATTTTTCACTGCTGTGATTAAAAAATCTGACTAGAACAGCTGTAAGGAGGAAAAGTTTATTTGAGGGCTTATGGTCTCAGAGGTCTCAGTCCATAGAAGGCTGGCTCTATTTCTTTGAGCTTGAAATGAGGTGAACATCATGGAGGAGTGTGTGGCAGAAAGAAGCCGCTCACATCATGATGATCAAGAAGCAGAGAGAGACTCCACCCTCTAGATACAAGTATATACATCAAAGCCTCACTCCAATTTGCACCTTCTCCAGCCACACTTTACCACTTTAGTTAATCCCATAGTTAACTCACTGATTAGGCTGGGGCTATAATCTGGTCATTACTCCTCCAAAGCTTCTTGCATTGTCTCACATGTGAGATTTTGGAGGACACTACATCTAAAACCTAACATTCACTTCAGTCGCTACAGACACTGACACAGCCCTCTGAACTCCATTATTCTGTCTTGGAACCTTTGTTTCAGAGTGGTCTGCACGTCTTGGCCAGTAAAGTTTTCTTACAAGTTTTGTCACAGTAATATACCTGTTGGTCAGAGAGTGGCCATAAAGGGCTTCCTGGGGACATTCACAAATCCATCTTCATGGTTTAGACAAAATTGTAATAACATAACAAATAGAAACAATTTGATGTGCACTCATCTTCAAGGAAATTATTTTGTGAACCTTTATTCATGAGAATTATATGAGATAATATGGTTTTCAAAGAATATGTTTTAACTACATGACATGATAATGGTTTGGTATTTGTGTTTTCTCATTTTATGGCAGCTTTGGTATATCCACTTGTTTTGTGTTTTATTGACTTATTCTCATTCTTACTGTGCTGTTTATTAAATAATAGAGGATTGTTCTGTGGGTACAAATCATCCCTGAAAACTTTTATTACTTTAGAAACTTTAACAATATTTTTGGACATAGAACAAATGAATGTTAATAAGTTTGTAGTGTTTAATTTCATTTAATATGTTATGAGTTAGAAAAGTTACATAATTGAGCACTGACTATATCCAACATAGAGCTGTTTCTTTAGTTTTTAAATTCTTTTTACAAAAGCAAAAATATCTTGAAGAATTTTGTGGTCTTGAAACTTTCATGAATTGAATGATCATGTTGATATATTACACTTTATATTTTGCTTATTGGCCTTTGCCCATTAATTTCCAGCTGACTTCCATAGCAGTGGACACATTGTTGTTAACAGTTGGAAGATACATAATACAGCAAAAAATAAGTGGTTTGTGTGCATGGCAAAAACACCTGAAGAAAAGCATGAGTGGTTTGAAGCTATTTTGAAAGAAAGAGAATGATGAAAGGTGAGTATATGAATTAGGCACTGTGATTTTTTTTGTTTGTTTGTTTGTGTAAAGATTGTAACTTGGCACTAGAGCAGATAACTGAAAAAAGTTATGAGAATGTGGACTGACAAATAATATTCACTTTGATTTGCTGTGTGATATAAGGTCTACCCTAAAATATTTTTGAATAATTAACAATATTGTTAAATATACAAAAGGGAAACTTTTTATAAAGTTAGCAACATAATTATAGTATAGATGACAATGTTTCACAAGACTGACAATGTTTTAGTTTCACTTATTTTAACAGTTATTCTGTTACTGGGCAGGTCATTCTTGCTGCCTCCAAAAGCAGAACACAAAGTCTTCCTTTAAGCAGACTTCATTAATGTATCATAGTGAGGGCTGGGGATGTAGCTGACTGAGTGTTAGAGCACTTGCCTAACATGTGTGAGATCATGGGTTTGATTCCCAGAATTTAAAAAAAAAATGTACATAGATATAGGTACTTTATCCATATGTATAGATAAAAAGAAATATAGAAAGAGATATGTAGTAGTGTCATAGCATCTTTCTGCATATTTAGGACCTCTATGTACATTTAATAGTGTAATGAAAATCCTTTGATCAAACATGTTAGTTTTATAGTTGTAAATTGAGTCCCTTTGTGTGTGTGTGTGTGTGTGTGTGTGTGTGTGTGTGTGTGTATAAATTTGAGATATTCTCAGCGTGTCATTGAATATTAGGGAATGTAACCAGTAAAAAATTTGTTCAATTAGTTGTCCTAGGTAAAATTTGATTTATGTTTTTAGAAAGATTTTCAAAAGATATTTGACCTGGCAACATTCACTTGTGTGAAGCTTATTGACAAGCAAACATGTGCAATTCAGCTCAGAAATAGAAATACTTATATTTCTTTACCAATTGATTTGTTAATTGTTAGCAATCTTGGCACTGCTGATTACCCTTCCTAAGATTTGGGAACAAAACTTCTCTTGGTAATGAAATTTTAAGACAAAAGAGCTTTCTTCTATCTTCAGGTGTTTCCCCTTGAATATACAAAGTATCAACTTTAAGATATGTGTAGTTTACATCTGCATAAGAATTTGCAAAGCATTTTTAAACCCTTATTCTTTTGATTGATCACAGATGGAGAATCTGACAGAAAAATTTATAAGTTATAGATGCATAACCGACTCCTAAGATTTGTTGAATCTAGCACTTTGTTCAATCTAGCAATTTTTCAAGTAGAAAAGCAAATAAATTCAAAGGAGAACTGAATTTCTCATCAAGTTGAAACTTTAAATTTTTTTCTAGGAAAAACTTTGTCTTAAGATACCCAAGATAAAATATTGAAAGCAAGAGAGTGAAAAAAAAAATAAAAAGCACATTTTATAAAATAGGGAAATTGTACAATGTTTTAGGGTCTGATCCTGTGGTATTATTCATGATTTTTGGTAATTGTTAAAGGCTCCTGTATTAGAAAAAAATAAATTTTAGTAGAAATTTTTTAGCTTAGAAGACTAAAAATAATTCAAACATTTCTTATTATAGTCCTTCCTCTGGCCTGTCTGCTGATTAATCGTTGCTGGTCCCAACATTTTATCTTTGGCACTAGCTTCTAAATAGATTTCTTTCTTGGGTTATCTATTCCCAGTAGATTAACTTCCACATTACACTGCCAATTTTACAATTTTCATGTCCAGCCTTTGTCCTCTGTCCCAAGCTCTTTACTTGTGCATTTGGTTGACCCCAGATTCCACTCAAAACTCTAGCACTGATGGATCCTTATTGCTTGCTTGTTTCAGGCCAGAAGCATCCCCATCTACTTCCTCTCATCAAACTCTGGAATATCCTATTTTCTTCTCTCTCCTTTACACCTACATTTGATCAGTTGCTGTGACCTATCATGACCACCACCCCCCCATCTAATTCTCTATTTGATCTTTCTTGCCCTAGAACCCTTATTGTTTGCAGGGTCTTGTTCTTGCTTAAACTTTCACAGTTTCCACCAAATGGTCTCTGTATTAGTCAGCTTTTTTTAGCCATGACCAAAATACCCTATAAGAACAACTTGAAGAAGAGAAAAAGTTTATTTTGGGCTTATGGTTTCAGAGATTCCATCCATGGTCAGCCAGTTCTGTTGCTTTCAGCCTAAAGTGAGGCAGACTATCATGGTGAAAAGGTGTAGCAGAGGAAAGTTTCTCAGCTCATGTCAGCTGGAAGGGGGGGGAGAGAGAGAGAGAGAGAGAGAGAGAATGAGAATGAATATGAATGAATGAGAATCAGACAGAGACAGAACTGAAGAATCAAAGATAAGTTATAGGCTTTGAGGGCAACAACCTCAATGACCTACTTCCTCCAGCAATGGCCCCTGCGTATAGTTACCACCCAGTAGTTCATTCATATTATGAATCCATCAACTGAGTTAATCCTCTAATGAGGTTACAAATGTCATGATCCAGCTTTTTCCTAAAATTCCCATCTCTGCATCTTGCTGCATTTGGGAACATGCTTTGAACACATGTTGCTTTGGGGGAGACATTCCAGATTTAAGTCATATAACATTCTTCCACTTTGTAAATCCTAACCCCCTTCAGTTTGTTCTCCACATTGTCCTATGAACTTTGTTTCCAAAACAACAGAACTTTCTTTCCTATATTGTACTGCCTTTTATTTCCTGCTAGCTAAAACACAGATGTTTCCCCCTCTTCTAACTTGAAAACATAAGCACCCTCCCTAACCCACCAGCACATCTCCTGCCTTCTTGCGTAAAACCCAGGACTCTAAGGCCTCTGTGTTGCTTGACTTTAATTAGCTCTTGCAAATCCTTTGTGTAAAAATACCTATTTGTAGTGGTGCTCTTAAATATGGCCCTACTGAGAAAGATTTCTTAACATTTTCCAGGTAGAGATGTGGTACCCTGAATATTTCTTTATTTTATCAACCTTTCCCTTCACAGGGATGCCTAGGACCACCATGATGGTAATGCTCCTCTTATCTTTTGCTCTCACTCCACTGGCTAAACTGTGTTCATTTAGGATATGATTGTACAAAGGAGCTCTGTGCTCTGGGAATCTTGTCCTGGTTATCTACCTAGCATATCAAGAACTTCTTGAAAACTATGCCCAATCTTAAGAGCTCTGTATCCATACCCTGTATCCCATGGTAGACACATAATAAATGATTCTTTAATGAAGGCATAAACTAATGGATGAAGAGATTTTTTTCAATTACATGTCCTTTGTCTCATTTTTGATAGGTTTAAAACTAGGAATGGAGCAAGACACCCGAGTAATGATCTCTGAACAGGGTGAGAAACTTTATAAAATGATGTGCAAACAACAAACTTTTTAAATGTACATGATCTCAACCATTATAGTTTATTTACCTTCTCATATTTTTATTTTTTTCTTTTATTTCTTCTATTCCTTCCTTTTTTAAAAATTTGTGGTCTTTCTTTTGGATGGTTCTCATTTAATAAGTGAATTGGAAGAACTTTAACAACTTTTTCTGCCTTAAAATATGTTTCTTAGACTAGACAATTTATTTTTAGAATTTCATATCTAGAGTCTTTGAAATATTTTGTGTTTCCTTTGGTTTAGCAATAAATGAAAAATAGTTTCCTGATGCTGTCTGTAGGTTTGATTCTCTGGTCTCTGTGTAACAAAAAAAAATTTAAAAGTCTAAAACAATTTCACTAGGATGTCAAAGTTTAAATGTTAGTTTTTTTTAAAAAAAGCCTATGAGAATATTTTTATTTTTAAAATGTTTGTGTAATTAATGTTCTTTTAAGGATAGTTCATGAGCATTTACCTTTTTGTGGACAGTACTCTTGTAATTAAGGCTATGCTAAGATTTTCACTTTGGATTTTTGAGAGATCTCAAGAATTTGAATAGTTTATTAAATATAGTTTAGGAGAGTCTCAATGTGTGGACATAGGTTTTCTAGAATAAAGTCCACCTTCTATGACATGCAGGTCTTACATGTGAAAAAATATCTGCTGAATGGTATTGCCAGTATTCCTTTATACTTTGAGACTCCTTTCATAGTTGTTTCATGACTGCATGATACAGATAGATTTCCAGGGGAGGGAAATGAAATGTTCTACTTTTATTATTGGCTTTCTGTTGCAGTGAATTTGTGTCGTGGTTGTTGGAAATTGGAGAAATTCATAGATCAGAAGAAGGTGTTCCCTTGGGACAAGCATTATTAGAAAATGGAATTACCCACCATGGTGATTATATTTTTTTAATTTAATTACTTATTTAACTTACATATTTACAAATTGCCTGTCTCTTAATCTTACTGATTGTTTAGTTTGTAATTTTCTATGTTATAGGAAACTAACCATTTTCCTCAGCATTGTCAATACCTAATATGTGCAGAATTGTGAGTGTGGGTTGATGGTGATGTGGGTTTATGAAGTGTGGGTTTATGGTGAAACCATTGTTAACTTTAAAATGAACAGCCACCACATAGGCAGGAGTAATGATATGGGTAGGTTATGTGGGATTATGGAGTAAGAGATGGCAAGTTCTAACTGTAGTATATTCCATTTGTTACTTTTATTTATGTTGTACATTAATTACAAATTAATACAAAATATAGTTAAAACAAACTTTAGTCTTGATCAAATTATCCCTCCTACCCCAGGCACCACTTTCTTCAATAATACATTTTGAAATCAAATCATTTTGAATAAAAATTAATTTTGAAATTTCATATGCAATAACCCTTCAAGTATCTAAATTATTAGAACTGCATTGGTATCTATAATGTGATTAATTCTTGGAGAGAAACAGTACTATGTTTTCTTTATGTTGTTGTTGTTTGTTTGTTTTTATTTTTTAGTTGTAGTTGGACAAAATGCCTTTATTTTATTTAGTTTTTATGTGGTAGTGAGGATCGAACCCAGGGTTTCAGATGTGCTAGGAGAGTGCTCTACCACTGAGCCACATCCCCAGCCCAGTACTATGTTTTTAAAATAAACAGATAGATAGATAGATAGATAGATAGTTAGTTTATCTATCATCTATCAATCCATGCTAGAGATTGAACCCAGAGCCTTATACATGACAGGCAACATTGGTTAAAATTTGATTTTAGTGGCCAGGGCTTTTACTATTATCAGGATTTGACCAGTTGTAATGTCACATTTGGTATTCTGAATTTTTGTCATGAGAAATTTTTTTAAAGTGTCTGATTACCCCAAACTGGGGGTAAAAGAACATATGAAGATATGACAGTACCTCAGCAGCGGGATGGCCGTAGCTGTGGCGGCGGCTGCAGAAGCCCGAGCAGCTGCGGCTGCAGTGGAGGCTAGAGCCCGAGCGGCGTCGGCAGTGGCACCCTGGGGAGTTTAAGATGGCGGCGGGAGGGGGGGGGGTGCGGCGGGCCTGCGGGAGGAGCAGCGCTACGGACTGTCTAGCGGGCGGCTAGGGCAGGACAACATCACTGTACTGCATGTGAAGCTCACCAAGACAGAGATCCGGGCGCTCGAGACTTACCAGAGCCACAAGAATTCAATTCCTTTTCGACCTTCGATTCAGTTCCAAGGGCTTCAAGGGCTTGTCAAAATTCCCAAAAGTGATCCCCTCAATGAAGTACATAACTTTAACTTCTATTTGTCAAATGTGGGCAAAGACAACCCTCAGGGCAGCTTTGACTGCATCCAGCAAACATTCTCCAGCTCTGGAGCCTCCCAGCTCAATTGCCTGGGATTTATACAAGATAAAATTACAGTGTGTGCAACAAATGACTCATATCAGATGACAAGAGAAAGAATGACCCAGGCAGAGGAGGAATCCCGAAACCGAAGCACAAAAGTTATCAAACCCGGTGGACCATATGTAGGGAAAAGAGTGCAAATTCGGAAAGCACCTCAAGCCATCTCAGATGAAGTTCCAGAGAGGAAAAGGTCAACCCCCATGAACCCTGCAAATACAATTCGAAAGACTCATGGCAGCAGCAGTGTTTCTCAGCGGCCATATAGAGACAGGGTGATTTACTTACTGGCACTAAAGACCTACAAGAAACCTGAGCTCCTGGCTAGACTACAGAAAGATGGAGTGAATCAAAAGGACAAGAACTCCCTGGGAGCAATTCTGCAACAGGTGAGGGCATCTAGGGAGAGGTCCTTCTGTATAACTTCTTGTTGAGAAGTTCACTAAGAGAGTTTATTATCATTTAATCTTTTTATTATTGTAATAGAGAAATTCAGAGTAATTTGATCAATGGTGCATGAAATATGTAATTGCCTAATATTAAGTTAAATCATCTTTTTTTTTCTTTCCCCTTTTTTATTGGTACATTATAGTTGAACTCAATGATGAGATGTGTTGTTACATACGTGCAGACAATATAAACATATACTTTGGTCAAAAGCACTCCCCAGAACTTGCCACACTCCGTCCCTCCTCATTTTTTAAATTATTTTTTAAATTTATATATGACATCTGAATGCATTACAATTCTTATTATGCATATAGAGCTCAGTTTTTCATATCTCTAGTTGTATATAAGGTATATTCAAACCAATTTGTGTCTTCATGCATGTACTTTGAATAATAAAGACCATCACATTCCAATATCATTTCTAACCCCATGCCCCCTTTCTTCCCCTGCAACCCTTCTGCCCTACATAGAGTCCCTCTATTCCTCCAATGCTCCCTCTCCCTATCCCACTATGAATCAGCCTCCTTATATCAGAGAAAACATTTGGCATTTGTTTTTTGGGATTGGTCAATTTCAGTTAGCATTATCTTCTCTAACTCCATCCATTTTCCTGCAAATGCTATGATTTTATTCTCTTTTATTGGTGAGTAAAATTCCATTGTGTATATATGCCAATTTTTCTTTATCCATTCATCTACTGAAGGGCATCTAAGTTGGTTCCACAGTTTAGCTATTGTGAATTGTGCTGCTATAAACGTTGATGTGGCTGTGTCCCTATAGTATGCTGTTTTTAAGTACTTTGGGTATACTTCGAGGAGAGGGATAACTGGGTCAAATGGTGGTTCCATTCCCAATTTTCCAAGAAATCTCCATATTGCTTTCCATATTGGAT
The DNA here is from genome assembly GCF_048772815.1 of Callospermophilus lateralis. Taxonomy (NCBI): domain Eukaryota; kingdom Metazoa; phylum Chordata; class Mammalia; order Rodentia; family Sciuridae; genus Callospermophilus; species Callospermophilus lateralis. The sequence goes on along the minus strand of NW_027513641.1, from coordinate 392,257 downwards.
GCACCAATTTGCAGTTCCTCCAGCAATGTATGAGTGCACCTTTTTCCCCACATCCTCACCAATGCTTATTATTGCTATTCATAATAGCTGCTATTCTTAAAGGAGTGAGATGAAATCTTAGAGTGCTTTTGATTTGCATTTCTCTAATTGCTAGCAATGATGACCATTTTTCATATATTTGTTGATTGATTATTTATCATCGTCTGAGAAGTGTCTGTTCAGGTCTTTGGCCCATTTATTCATTGGGTTATTTGTTTTTTTGGTGCTTAGTTTTTTGAGTTCTTTATATAACCTAAAGATTAGAGCTCTATCTGAAATGTAAGGGATAAATATTTTCTCCCAAAATGTAGGCTTCCTACTCACCTCACAGATTATTTATTTTTCTGAGAAGAAACTTTTTAGTTTGAGTCCATCCAATTTATTGCTTCTTTTTTTAAATTTTTTTTATTGTTAGTTGTTTAAAACATTACAAAGCTCTTGACATATCACATTTCATACATTTGATTCAAGCAGATTATGAACTCCCATTTTTACCCCGTATATATATTGCAGATTCACATCAGTTCCATATCCACTTTTTTACATACTGCCATACTAGTGTCTGTTGTATTCAGCATTTAGTCAAAAACTAATTGAAATGTGGGCTTATTTTCATGTGCATCAAATTTTACCATAAAATTCCATTAAGAGTAGGCAAGGGGCTGGTGTTGTGGCTCAGAGGTAGAGTGCTTGTCTAGTATACATGAGGCACTGGGTTCAATCCTCAGCACTATATAAAAATAAAGATATTGTGTCCACCTATAACTAAAAAATAAATATTTTTAAAAAGAATAGGCAAGAAGTTCTCTTCTGCCTTTAGTCTCAAATCACCTAAACTTTTGCCTTAATTTTCATTTGTTTATGTATAGGTAAAGTTATACAGTATATTTTGTGGTCTTTGGTAAAAGCCAGGATATTTTGCCACTACATAATTTAGAATGTCTCCTGTCTTGAATATAACTTTCTGCTCTCACTGGCCTGCCGTTTTCTGCCACCAAGTGTGCCGATATCAGTCCCATGTCTGCATTAAATAATATAAATGTGTTAATACTCTGAGCAGTATTAGCTTGATGAGTTCAGTATATACTCTGAGCAGTATTAGCTGTGATGAGTTCCCTTGCAATCACAAGCTTAAGTATAATAATAAGCCATTCTTTTAAATTAAGTCAATAGTTTGTCAGATTGTTAATTTCCTGTATTTTTCATACTGGCTTCAGATCCACCATCAATGGTGATCCATCTCTGTTTTTTCTAAAGCAATAACATTTCCAAATTTAAGTTGTTCTTAAATTTCATCATTAAAAAAAACCTATAGGCTTTCATCTGTTTTTCAAAGAATAACATATTTAAATCTGTTTTTTATTAATACATTTCTTAAATTCAAGATGTAATACTACATGTTATAAAAGAGAAAAACCATCAACTCCAGTTCAGGATTAGCCATTCCCTATCACCTCTGTCTGCCTCAAGGATCTTTTAGATCTGAACATCTTTTAGAAACAATTTAAATCCATATATCCCATAGAAGGTTTAAGAGCTCCAAAGAAAGGATGAAAGAAAAAGTGAGGATGAGAGTGTGTGTTCAGTCTTACATTTGAGGAAATGAGAATCAGGTTACATTTGACAAAATATTTGGTACTTGCACCTCCAGAAAGGTTATGGATTACCTTCTAGTTTAATGGATGGAGAGGGAAAAATAATGGCAGAAGGGGTTCTCATAGAGACCAATCATAGTTGTATGGTCATATGTATGTAGATAGATATATCTAAAAATGTAGGTATACTTGACCTCTGAGCAATTGAGACATAGAGTTATTAGGGTTGGTTGGTAGAATCTAATGTAAAGACATCCTTGCTGTATATTAGAATACTCCAGGGAGCTTTTTTAAAAATGCCAGTGCCAGAATTCCACCCCATAGCAACGAATCCAAGGGTCTGAAAATAGGGCCTGGGCACTGATATTGTATAAAACTCTTCAGAAATCTAATGTATGATATGGGCTGAAAACTGCTGGTTTTGTGAAAACATAGATACAAGGGCTACTTACATCTATCATTTGGGGGGCATTTGCTATGTGCTAGGCAATTCACTTGTGCAATCTCATTTAATCCTCAGAAGGAAAATAGCAAAAGCATATTTAGAATTTTTACTTAAAACAATTACCCTCTTGTTTCTTTTCCTGAACACTCCTGATAGCTAACATAAAATGACTTGTGCACCAATGAAACTGACTAAAAGTAGCATGAAAGAGAAAGGGGAAAAAAAACAACGAAATACTTAAATCATTCAAAAATTGGTCAGTCTGTCCCAGAGAAGCCAGCTGGCAAACAAGTTGCCTAAAATGATCAGTCATGGTTTTTCTTTGTCAATAAAGTTATCTGCTGATTCGTTGCTTGTATAGTTGTTTTTTGTACCCTGTAAACATTATTAATTCATCAAAGTAATAGCTATCTAAGGTAAACTAAGCTGCTAGCACCTAGTGAAATTTAAAAGCTTGTACCTGAATTTTAAAATGCTTGACATCCATCAGGAAATATGGATTGTTACTAAAATGGTATATATTTATAAAGCTTTTTCTTAGAATGATGGTTTTCCTGGAGAAAAAATAAATTTTAGAAATCACAAAAGCAACTAGATAAATCTGAATAATGTTCTTCTTAAGCTTAACATTTGGCTATTTGGCTCAAGCTTAACATTCATTTATTCTACTCATTTTAAGTATAATTGGCCTTCCGTATCTACTGGTTCCATATCTACAAATTCAACCAACTGTGTATCAAAAATATTCAAAATAAAATTACATCTGTACTGAAAAAAAAAGAACATATGAAGCAATTTCACATTAATAGAGTAATTCTATTAGATGGAAGTTATGAGGCAAATGTGGTAGATTCATTTGTATATAGTTCCAGGTGCATTTTAAAGAAAATAGAATCCCTAAATTAAAGTTGAATAAACCATCTGTGATAAGAGAGCAAGTTAAAAAAATTGACTGTTATTGCTATTATTCCCTCTGCAAATATTGTTGACAATATCATCAGCTGCAATATCTTGCTAGAAGGGGAGTTCTTGTTTTCTGGTAGCATATGCTTTTTCCATGGCATGCTGTTAATATTCATCTTGTTTGACTCTAGAATTTATAGTAAAATTCTTATGTGAGAATTCAGAGATCCATTTGTTAAATCCTCTAGTGTGCTGAAGTTGGCTTATACAAGCTCCTGAGAGCTGATAATTAAATTAAAAATATTTTGCAAGCTGGTTGGTTGTTAAGAATAATTATTATTAATGTTAAAACGATATAAACATTTACACAAGTTACATTATAAGTAAAGGTGATGTATCCTTGAAAGTTAAACACTTTCTAACTATTTCACTTCGTTTTATTGTTACCTATATTCTCGAGGATATTTATTATTGAAGTTATTATTTTTGTGTGGTGGAAATGTGCTGTAACAGTGGGACACTCATAATTAACTATGTGTTAGTAACTGTAAGTTGGTAGTTTGAAATTGCCCAGAATGAGGCTGTTTATATCCCAGAAATTAGCATATGCTACAAATCAGAGGTCCTCCTCCCACACTTTCCTCTACCTCCTTGTATCTCTCTGGTTCTCTCAGAGAGAATTGTTGTAAGGATTACATTAAGCAAGATGCCTAAACTCTTTTTTAGTTAATAAATTTTTCATGCTAGATAATTTGGGCAGTGGATGGAATGTGTTTTTCCAAGTCTTCACTGTTTTTCCAAGGAAGTGGCTAAGATTGACAGAGTGGCCCAGGGCTGGAACTATTAGGGTCACAAGCATTTGCATTACAGTTGAACCCTCCCTTTAACAATGAGTTCAGCTACCACTTGTTTTATTGTGGCAAGAGACATTTGGGCCCAATATTTCCTTGAAGTTTGGAATATCAAGAGAATAATTGATTTCAATGAATATTAAGGGACAAAATTGAGATTAGATTACATAGGAGAAATAAATGACCCATCTTGAAATACAGTATAAAATTTCAAAATATTTCTCTTAAATTTTAATTTTTTCATATGTGTCTTTTTCTTTATAGCTTATCCTAAGGAAAAAGATTCCAAAGGCTGTATTGACTATTTGGGGGCTGGCAATAATCTTAATTCAGTTTTATTGCTACATGCCCCAAACTTTGGTGGGTTGGGTAAAACTGTGTGTGCATGCTCTTTTGCATGTGCACTGCATGTGTTTACTAACTAATGTTTTAATATTCAACTGACTTAACCAAATGTAGTTAATGAGAATTAATTCTGACAGTTTTGTCTTCTTTCAGTGTTTCTAGCAGAAAGTCAAAGTCTTCTATGTAATCCTGAAAGTATAGCTTATTGCAGCAAATTATTTCTTTTGCAAATGTTGAATTCCCCATAATGAAAATATTTAAATATAAACATTTGAACTTTTAAAATATAAACCTTTGATCTTATTTTAAGGTTTTATTTTCTAAAACAATCATTTTAAAAATTTTGGAGTCTATAAAATAGCAGCCTGGAAAAGAGAAAATTTAATGGGATTCTTTACTGAGGTGTAATCAGCAAATAAAAGTTATATGTAATTATGGTGTACAACATGATATTTTTTATACACACACACACACACACACACAGTAGGAAATTATCACCAATCTAGTTAATGAACATACCCATTCCCTCACATAGTCATTATTTTTTGTGGTGGTAGCATTTAACATTTATTCCCTAAGCAATTTTCAAGTGTATAATACATTATGTAACATTTTCTTTGTTTATCCATTGATGGACACTTAGGTTGATTACATATCTTGACTGTTCTGAGTAATGCTTCAGTGAACATGGGTATGCAGATATCTCTTTGCATACTGATTTTGGATATATTTCCAGAGGTAATATTGGAGGATCATCATGATTCTATTTTTAATTTCTGAAGGATCCTCCCTACTGTTTTCCATAATGGCTGTACTAACTTACACTCTTACTAACAATGTACTATAGTTCCCTTTTCTGCACATCCTCCTGTACACTTCTATTTTGTCTTTTTGATATTTGCCATCCTAAGGGATGTGAGGTGATATTATTGTGGCTTCAATTTATATTTCCCTGATCACTAGAGATGTTGAGCACCTTTTCATGCATCTGTTAGCTATCTGAATTTCTTATTTTGAGAAGTACCTATTTAGATCCATTTCCTGTATTTCAATGGGAGTATTTGTAGTGTGGTGTTGAGTTCCTTAATATGTCTTAGAATTTAGCCTACTAATCGAATATATAGTTTGCAAATATTTTTTTCCCATTCCATATATTGCCCTTTCATTTTGTTAATTACTTTACTTGATATGCAGAAGCTTTTTAGTTTGATGTAATCCCATTAATTGATTTTTGCGTTTATTGCAAGCACTTTGGGTATTACATTCATTACTTATCTTTTTACTGGTAGTTTTATAGCTTCAGGTCTTTAAATATTTAATCCATTTTCAGTTGATTTTGAGTAGTGTAAAATAAGGGTCCATTTTCACTCTTCTGCATGCAGATATACAATTTTTCTAGTTCCACTTTTTAGAGAGAATTTTTTTCAGTCAGTTTTTTATTGCCGTGACGAAAATTGACTGACCAGAACAACTTAGAGAGGAATAGTTTTGGGGGATTCATGGTTCAGCATTCTTAGTCCACTGTTTGGCAGTTCTGTTGCTCTGGGCCCAAGGTGAGACAGCCCATCATGGCATAAGGGTGAGATTGAGGGAAACTGCTTCCCTCCTGACCAGGTCAGAAAGCAGAGAAAGAGGGAAGGGGCCAAGAGGAAGAACTCCTCAATGGCAAGGCCCCAGTGACCCATCTCCTTCAGCGATGCCCTACCTGCCTATAGTTAACTCCCATTCAAACTAGAATGGGCTGATCAGATTACAGCTCTCATAGTCAGGTCATTACCCCCAGACATTTTCTGTATCAACACAGAAGCTGTGGACTGATATCTCAAATTCAAGGCATTGCTCTGTCTTTTGCTATTGTGTGTTCCTGGTAACTCTTTTGAAGATAAATTGACTATAGATATTTAGGATTCTTTCTGAGATATTATTTTATTCCATTGATTTTTTTGTCTCTTTTTATGTCAGTGCTTTGATTTATTTACTATATAGTTTTACTTTCTATCTAAATTATGTCTTAAAAATTTTATACTTTAAGAAAAATAATATCAAAAAGCCCTTGTAGAGCATATCATGTATATGATAAATTCATAGTACAATTGAATCCTGCTATTAATGATTTAAAATATTATTTTTGGATTTATCATAACATTGGGATGATTTTTACACTGGTTGAAATTGGTATAGTGATTGCAGGATATTGACAGTGAATTTGCTTGTTCTTTCAATATGGCATTGACATGTCCCTTGAGGCACCTCACTTGCTTTTACCATTCCTTTATTTTTCAGAGGGTGTAAGATTGTATTGTCATCTTCATAGTCTGTTTACCCCAGTGATAAGGTGAGTCTGGTTTCTATGTTCCAGGAATCTTAAATAGAAATATTTTTATTGCATATTAGAACTTGGATTATTTTGTCTTCTTCTGAAAGTGGAAATTTTACTTTATTTAGTATTTTAAGTAACTATTTATCTTAAAGTATGCCTTAATTTTTCTGAGACTCTATGCTGTGCCTTTCACTTTTTTATATTGAGTTCCAAAGTTATTTTTCTTTTATTACATGGTAAATTATAGACTTGAAAATGGAACAATCCACACTCAGTTAATATTAATAAATAATAGTTAACTGGAGAGAATTTGGAAATACCATGAACTCTGAATGTTTATCATTATGATTACTTGTATTTTAACCTTTTTAATTACATTGTATAATTAATTATTAGATATATAGTTTATCTTATGATAGTTCCTTCTAATAGTCTTAAGAAAAGTTTTATATTTGAAAATTTAAAACTTCTTTGAAATTACCAAATACAACTTTTAAATTTTATTCTTTCATGTATTTGTTACTGAAGAGATATGGCTTCTTTGATAGGAGGAATTAGGATTAGTTTTGTTTTTGACTTCATGAAAGATCTAGAGTTTTATATTAAGATTACTAATAGATTAGATAGTGAGGAATATTATTGAAGCTTGGTAATATACATTAACTGATAGAATATTAAATTTATTTTAGGTGGCTAGATGCTATTTGGAGTTTAATAGCTAGATCATATTTTCAGAACAGAAATGTGTGCTCCATTTCTGAAATGAATAAAGATGCTTTTCATTCTTGGCTGCAGGATCCAAATATTTTATGTGTGCAGTGTTTCTATTTTTCATTCTGATTTTCAATTCCAAGAAATGCGAGACTAAAAGAGAGAGAAGGAAAGAGAGATTGCAGAAAGCTGTGTCTTAAGTGTGTGGTGTGTCCTTTCACACTGCATAATCACACTGCATGCATATCCTGCAGGAGAATTCAAGATCTTATCCATTATTCCAGAAATGTTATGTGCACTTTTTCAAACAGGCTTCACAAAGTAGAAAGAAATGAAAATAATGAATATTTATTGACTTTACTCCATGATCCTATTATGGATACCCTTCAAATATTTTGAGTAACTGAATACTAAGTACTTAATAGGAATTGGGTAATTTTTTTTCTGCTCGGTAAGTAGAAAATAGGAATGGTTTAATTTGCCATGTCACCTGTGTGCATATTGATCTTATATGTGTGAAAATATGTTCTAAAAATATATTTTAACCATATGGGATTTCTTATCCAAAAGGCTACATTCTCTAAGACTTGATAACAAAGAATCATTCTCTGGATAGAAATGGTAATTGTTTTTGACTTGTCAAAGGAAAATTGAATGGGCCAAAACCCATAATACAAAGGGAATATATGTTCGTCATGCTTTTAATATGCATGGCTTCAACTTACATATAGAAAAATGGGTATATTAACCACAAGTCTATATGTGTTGTATAACACACTGTCCCTTTTATTTCTTACTGATGCTTATGGAATCCCAGATGGAATGCGTGGTGAGGTATCAGAAATGTGGAAGTGGATTTAAAAGATTCAAAAAGAAAAAGCTGCCTTTGATTATTGGCTGACCTAGTTTATTTATATTGAAATCTCATAAATTCAACTGTATCTTGGAGCTTTTTAATGCAAGTGGGTAAAAAGATGGAAATATTAATTGTAAATTACTGACAGAGGCTAAACAGTGAATAGAGCTAGTAATTAGTAGACACTTTAAGCTTTTGCAGTTTGCATTTTTTTTTTTTGACATTTTGAAAGGACCATGATTTCCTCATTCCCTTTTGATTCAGGCCTGCAAAATGAATGAATTATAAATTTCTGCCCTTGGGTCTGATCATGAGACTTTGTTTGTATCTAACTGAACTTTGAGTGATTATTTCCCTCAGTACTTGGAAATCTACTGAACTTGATGTAGAGAACCCATTGGGCTGCTTTTTCCCTGGAATTTTGGTGTCACTATGTCCGTGCTCTGATCAGGCAGAAGAGGTGACAAGTGCTCAGTGTATCTATTTCAGGGTAGGCCTGCAGGTTTTTCAGGACAACAGAGCCATATGGACAGTCTTCTTTTAAATACAAACCCTTCCTTCTTGGAGAATACAGAAGTGGGAATAATGGGCATTGCTTTCTTCTCCACATTTAGTTTAGTAGAAACTTCTATGTGACTTAAAGGAAGAAGTTCTGTTTTAATTTTTCTTTATTTATGAGATGTTATACCTCCAGCTAAATTATTACTAGATATTATAACAATAGTAGCCTATTTGTATATAAGAAAATGTTCTGCTTCAATGTCATAATCAGTCTCTCTTCCCCTTGTATGAGACGATGAAGGATTTTTTTCAGGCATTGTCCACACTTTGCAAACATGTACATTTGTGCATTAATGGGCAATTGATTCTCATTAAATTGGTAAACTTTTGTGTTGTACACCAACACCAAATGAAAAATATGTCCCTGTGCTCACTTATTATTTACTCAATGTATTTGGATTCTTTTTTCTTTGTAGAGATAAAGATTACCATTTCAGGACCTACAAATCTGTTGTCATGACCAAGAAATTGATAGACTGGTTAATTGCACAGGTAAATACACAAGTTTCTGAGTTTCATTTACTACTGTTCTATACTTTGAGCATGTGAGTTAGGCACTTTTTAAAAAAATTAATGTATGCCTACAGATGAGGTACAGTGAAGTATCTTTTCCATGGTCATATCACTAATAGGAAGCAAAGTTAGAATTTCAACATAGATATTCTCAATTCAGAATCCTTAAACTTAACTTTTATGTTGTCTTGTCTTTTAAAAGTATCAGCTGAGATTGATCAAAAAACACTAGGCATAATTTGAGCATCATCAAATACTTGCTACAATTTTTTTCATGTTTTTTTTTTTACTAGTTTGTTTTAAAGTATCTTTTTGTTAGTCCTTGCAAATGATTCTAGTTTCCCTATGCCTTTTTCTCTATTAGATAACAATTGTGCTTTGGTAATGTGAGTTTTCATATGTCTGTGTATATTTTAAGTAGCAAAGTACAGATTTTATTATTGTTATTGTTTCTTCACTTCTCAGGAATTGGATGCTGACAGCTTGTGTTAAGAAAATGATTTGCTTCTAAGTGTAGAACAAATTAAGACATCTAGTACATCATAAATATATTCAAATATAGTACTTATTTAGATATTTTCTCATACTAGGTCAGTTAATAAGTGAATGAAAATTCACTTATTAAATTAAAGAAAAAGCTAAAACAACTGATACCCTTTTAACTGAACTTATTATCTAGGAGAAAAGATAGTGCTTATCTGAAATGTTGTTATTACACTTGGATATTAGAGTCAATTTTATGAGCAGATAAACCATTGTTTTTAAAGAAAGTCTCTATCTTTGTTACAAGTAGATGATAACATTTGGTATTTCATCATAAAGTCTTTATTTTTGTTTCATTATTAATATTTAAACCTATTAGTTTCATCTCTGCACATGTAATTTGATATTTTTATTGTTTAATATTATTTTTGTTTTTATTATTATTTTTTTCTGTGCTGGGGATTGGACCCAGGGCTTTGTGCATGCAAAGCACAAAGCACTCTACCAGCTGAGCTATATCCCCAGTTGTTTAATATTATTTTTAGACTCTTTAAGATTACTTATTTTTTTAATGACACCCAGATTTTTACATTTAAATGTTAATATTTTAGATGAGACTGAACGATTACTTTCAGATAAAACCCTAATTTGTGTATCCAGCATGAGGTGAAACTTACCCTGGGTTCTTCATACCCAATGGGTAGAATTTAAATGAATGGAGGGCAAGGGAAAGGGCATTGCAAGCATGAACAATTACCTGAGTGAACACAAGGACGAAAATGACAGAGAATTCAGGCCACACAGGGAGGCTGAGCTGACTAGTATGAGAGCTCTAGGTATTAAGCTTTGTAATGTGAATCTGGAGAGGGACAGTAAAACTAGGGACATGGAAGGTCTTGAAAACATAATAAAATTTTTGATATAAATGTAAAATTTTGGAACATGAAATTCCTGTGTAGAAAAGTTGAATTCTATAATAGCATATGTTAATTCCCAGAAGAAAAGTTGATACTTTGTACAAGGAAAATTCAAATATCAGACTAGGGTGTTGACAATAGAAATTAAGTAGAATTGATAAGGAAGAGAAAATAGATTTGGTTGAGGATCTAAGCTCTAAAGAATATGCTAGGGAAAAAATGAGACAATATGTGAGAAAAAGTTGCTTAAACTATAAAACATATAAATATGAGATTATATAGCTACAAAGATATGTGTTCATAGAGGTAGATGGATCTTTATCAGTAGAATTGTGTTTTCCAAATCAAAACCATATTAAAACGTTGCTTGGGCTGTTTTGTTGGGTTCTGTTGCTTGATATGATTATTTCTTTTGGCTATAGAGTGAAAGAAAAGCTTGCATTTGCTGGCTTGACCAAACACTTTCAGGTCTTACAAGTCACCAGAGATTAATAGACTGTGTTAAGAGTGCCTCAAAAGCAAGGGCATTTGGTGGAAGAGAAGAGTGATTGGCCAAGATCATGCAAACTGGTTTTTACCTACCTATATTTAGAGCATCATCATTTTATAGGCTATTTTCCTGTTCCTTAACCATGATACAGTATATAAGAAATAACAGGGATTATGTGTAGAGGCAACAAATATTATATACTTATATATTTCCATATTTAATAAAAATTTTACCCAGAGAATATTAAACATTTTTATTTATTGTCAAAAGAAAGCATTTTTGTATTAAATGAGTGTTGGATGCATTCTGTCTTATGAAATAATGGATGTATCTAATAACTGTTGGATGCATTCTGACTTAGGAAACAATGCATGCAGATATATGAATGACTTTATCGAATATAGTGCTAGGGGCATCAAGTGTGATAAGATACAGGACAGCCTGTGTTGATTCTGACTTACACAGTACTTTTTGGTTAACAGGAGGATTGCCATACCAGAGAAGAGGCAATGATATTTGGCATTGAACTCTGTGACAATGGATTTATGCACCATGGTAGGGATTTTTGTCTTGGAAGCTTACAGATGCATTTCATTATTTTGGTTCTTCTTAGGACATTGGGAGTATCTCAGTACTCTAATGATGTGCAGAGGAACCAACAAGTCTGACTGGGTGTTGCCCTGGGTCCATGCTGAGTCACCATATCGTCAATCCATTTCATTGCTGGTGCCATTCCTGTGTCAAATTGCTGTTTTCTACCAGTTGCCATGACTTCTTTTATTTTTCTAGGTGATGCTAATTGCAGAAGAGCAATGGCTTGAGTTAGAAGTTTTGGTTTGATCGTGTACCTCTTTGAATTGGTTTCAGATTAGACTCATATTTTTAAAAATTACACTAGAAAGTAGAATAATTAAATGAATTATGGCTGAATATTTATTGTTTTTGAGGGGATATTTTCAAAATCTCTTTAGGGAATTAAATTATAGATCTCTGGGGAAAATGTTTCTTTTTGGCCATTAGTGACTGATTTTTTCTAGTTTCATGACTTGATTTTGATGATTTGCTGAAAGTCATCAAACAAAAGTTTTAAATAAAGTTCATAGATTTATCAAAATAACAAGATTGGATTTTTCCTCTCTTCACACTAGGTTATAGAATCTGTGGACTCAAAACATTTTTCTTTCGAAAAAAATGTGCTTCTAACTATGTTCCATAGCACTTGTATTCATTTGCCAGTTATTTACAGAAGGTTGTTACACCTTTATGAAAGAAATATAGCCGAATCACATGGGTTACACATCCATGCTAATGTATGAAATATGATATGTCAAGAGCTTTGCAGGGTTTTGAACAACCAATAAAAAAATAAAAAAATAAAAAAGAAAGAAATATAGCCAAATTCCTAGCAGTTCTGAGAGCATTCTTGGTTATCACGTGTTAGTTGGGGATTTCTGTCCCTTCTCTGTGTAGACAGATCACTATGTGGTTGAACAAGAGAAACACTAGTCCCTGAAGAACCATTTAGTGGAAGAAATTATAATATTTTAGGGAATTAAAACTAGAATATCAAGCTGATAATTCTCAAAAGTTTTGATTCATTCTTCATTTTAACATAAAGCATCAGGAAGCAGCATATTTACCTAAACATTTATTGTAAAATATTGTATTACAACAGAGTAGTGATAACTGACAAGGGAAAAATAGTTTGCCTCATGCCTGGCTATATTGATGCCTTCCCCTGTTGCTTTTGATGTGTTATTTGGTGAATGAAAGCAGCTATAGCAGAGCTTTGTAACTCTGTTTATCTCATTTAGGCAAGATTTAATCTAAAATATGTTATCATTTCTATTTTTCACCATGACTTTGTGTTGCTTTTATGTCATGGTTGATACGTTGCCAGTGAGTCTTTCATTCAGAGATCAATACAGTCTTCCCATCCAGGCAACTCTGTAAAAATAATGAAATGAAATAGCGGTCTTTTTGGATTGCTTACCAAGTTTCCAAGTTATTTACGAAGATCACCTCTTTTTAGTTTAATGCAACATGGTGAAAATTTTATTACCCTCATTTTGCAGACTAAGAAAACTGAAGTATGGAGTGCTTAGGTAGTTTTCTCATTATCACATCCAGAATCAGTTCCAGACCTGGACTAATCCATCACAATTCTTTCTACTGTGCCCTGTGACCACTATCTTCCCTTTAGCTCTTAGTTCTATGAATCAACTTGTACCAAGAAGTATACTTCAAGGTACAAAGGACAGATGAATAAGAAATACAGAAGATTTCTCTTGTAAAGCATTTTGACAGATGTCAGGATCTCATTCTGTACAAATTCTTTAGTATTTAGACTTTGTTTAAACAAGGCTAACAAAACATAAACTTTATGTCATCAGTCCATGCCAAGGATCCTAAGGGTTTTGGTGAAAAATATTAATGGTCAGATAGAAGGAAGAAAACTGACCTTGACCGAAATGAGATTACTTGAGAACATTGCAATTTTGAGGTGGTACCGGGGATTAAACTCAGGGGACTCAATCACTGAGCCACATATGTAAGGTCCTTGAATAGCATCTGGATGGCCATCTTAAATGACAGCCAACATTTAAAGAAAAAATTCACTTTCTGGCCTAAGGGTCTTTCTGAGAAAGGCTCACCCTCCCTGATACCAACCTCTCCCTTAACAGCCACAGTGGAACCCACCCGGCTGTAATCCCTGAGCCTGCCCCATGAAAGTCCTGAACCCCAAACTTGTTTTGCCTCTCTCCATCTATGGAGAGATGTGCCTTTGTTTGTCAGCTCTGACAAATAAACAATCCTGTGTATCTCTGCCTACTCTCCGTGTTTTATTTCTCACTCACCTGTCTCCTAGTTCCTGGATTTCCTGTCACATCCCCAGCCTTATTTTGTATTTTATTTAGAGACAATGTCTCACTGAGTTGCTTAGAGCCTCAATTTTGCTGAGGATGGTGATCCTCCTGTCTCAGCCTCCTGAGCTGTGTACTCCATCACACCTGGCTGAATATTGCTTTTAAACAGAAAAGAACTATGTGGAAAAAAAAGATCACATTTCACACAGAAAGCATGTTTATGTGAAAGTCTTAGAAGAAAAGTGACACATGGGACTTGCTCAGACATGAAAGGCAACCCTTCACCTATTTAAATTTTCCATAATTGTGCAAGATATTAAAAACATGCATAAAATGATTACTATGAGTTGAGAACACCATAGGTTTCTAAGTTTGCTTTGCAGTGCATGTTAGGATTTATTAAAACCTTTTAGTTAAGTTTGGATTTTAATCTGATCAATGACAGACTTGGTTAAATAGAAAAGAAGTTAACATTGGAAAAATAATTACTTTAAAAATCCAAAATCCTTTCAGTAACAGCAATTTAAAGGAAACATTGATTTGAAATTATAGAAAGAAATAGAAAAAAACAATCTGAGGGATATTTGTGTCACTTGTCCTAGAAATATAAAGTTGAGATTGTGGGTAGATATTTTATTTAACTAATGTCTACAGATGTGGAAATTTTGATTTTTTAATTAATTGAAACCATTTAAATCTTTCTGTTTGTGTAGTCCTGGAAAAAAGTGAATTCAAAGATGAGCCCCTACTTTTCCATTTTTTTGTGGATGAGGAAATGGAAGGATCAAATATGAAACATCGACTTGTGAAACATGATTTAAAAGTTGTGGAAAATGTTATAGCCAAGTCACTTTTGGTAAGTTAGTTAATATGTTAAGCCTTTTCATTAGAGAGTGGCAGAAGCCTGAATAAACATATTTGGTGGTGATACATATGCCTTCATTCTGTTTTAATTTTAATTTTTCACCAACAATGCTATTATTTTGCATTTCAGATTAAATATAATGATGGTAGTTATGGCTTTGGGCTAGAAGACAGAAATAAAGTTCCAATAATAAAATTGGTAGAAAAGGGGTCTAATGCTGAGGTAATGTACATTAGCATTCTTATTTAAAATTGTTGTCATGATAGACAAACATAAATCTTCTAACAAATAGAAATCAACCTTATAAGTATCCTTAGCAAAGACAAATGTCTTTGCATGGTCTTATTTTCAGGTTCTACCAAATACCCTTGAGATTAGTGGATGCTGAACTCCTATCTATGCATTCAGAGATATTTGGGATGGGGAGGTGGTAGTAATTCCTGGGATCTACAACTCTGATCTTCTTGACCTCTTGGGAGGCCAAATACCTTGGCACCTCTTATGTCCCTGGGGCCTCTCTAATCAGAAATTCCAACTGGAAACTTATGGAGACATGTTTTTCCAGGCATTTTCAACAGATGCTTTGGACGCCCAGCTTCATCTGCTGTGACACAAATGAATGCCCTCTCCTAGTGATACTGCTGGTTATCTTCTCCCTCAAATGTACCTA
Organism: Callospermophilus lateralis; assembly: GCF_048772815.1. Taxonomy (NCBI): domain Eukaryota; kingdom Metazoa; phylum Chordata; class Mammalia; order Rodentia; family Sciuridae; genus Callospermophilus; species Callospermophilus lateralis. The sequence goes on along the minus strand of NW_027513641.1, from coordinate 376,826 downwards.
ACATTAGAGGAAGCACTCTGAGGCAAGCATATAAAGTAGGGTTTATTTAGAAAGGGGTAACATAGACTTCTCCCAGGAGGGAGAAGTGGGCCATAGCTTGTATCCTAGTATCCCAGGAAATGAGGGGTTTTGCCTTTTTTTATATGTCCTGGGCTTCCTTTGTTATTCTGCTCTCTTCCCCCTTATCTCTCTCCTCCCTGCTATGACTAGGCCAAGGAAATGCTGGGTGGAATTTCCAAAAAGTGGGAAACAGGTGGGCTAGAGTGGCCTGGGAAGAGTGATCTGGGCAGGAAGGGGGCCCAGGGTGAGTTAATTAGCAACTTTTACAACTCCCTGTAGGGAAGGACAATACCTGGGACTGGTTACCTTAGCAACAGGATTGGAGCTGGGGAAGGTTCTTGATAAGGGTAGAGGAAGGGCTCTGAAAGAATTAACATTTCAATCCCTTCATTCTCTGGATATGACCCTTGCCAATCTGCCTGTCTCATTCTGGCTTCAGCAAATAGGCAGCCAAAAGCAGCATGGAGTTTATGGGAAGTAGATTGGATAAGAAAAGCTTCTGGTTGGCTTGGTGGAGTGATGTCTTCCTTGTCCTCTCTCAGAATCTTGCACTCTTGACACCTCTGTGATTACTGGAGCTCTCTTGCCCACTCCTCTCCTCTGCTGGAGACTCTGATGCTAATGAAACTGGTCTTGAAAATCAGTATCTGGTCCTCTTCAGTTTTATTTAAAGGACAGAATGGAGAGAAAGACAGTTCAGAGTCCACAGAGGAGGGAGTCAAGAGCTGGTGCTGAGGGAATGAGGGTGTCTTAACCCTTTTATAGAATCTAGATTTCCTTTCTTCTCAAGTTTCCTACTCCTCCCATTTTTCCTATAGGACCAAAAACCCTGAGAGAAGCTGCCCTTGGGGTATATCTCCCTATTTTCCATAGCTGCCCTAAAAAGTAGGAAGGGAGGATGGTGTGGATACTCAGGTCCTTTTGCCAGGGTCTTAGAAATGTCAGGCTAGAGGTGCCCATTGAGTGTCATTGATATGTCGGTAGATATACACACACAGCAAGGATTGAAACTCTCTTAGTATAAAAAAATTTAGCTTGGGGTTTAAATATAGTTTTAAAGGGTGAAATTTTAAAAGGATCTCTTTATACAATAGAAAAAGGAGTAAGAGGAGTACAATGTCAATTCAAGGAGGAAAGGATGAGAAATTCACTGAAGCTTTGTAATCAAATTCAAAACTAGATCCTCAAAAAATGAAAACTTTGTCATTTTTATCCTTTCTGTAAATTTGCATAAAACATTACAGATGTGTTTAAAAGGCCAAAGTGTGTAAGCTCTGAATTGTTCAGATTCTAGTTCTGTGAAAACTTAGATTTCTTACTAAGTCACCATTTGAATTATATATATATATAATATATATATATATATGTGTGTGTGTGTGTGTGTGTGTGTGTGTGTGTGTGTGTGTGTGTGTGTGATTTCTCTTTTAGATGGCTGGCATGGAAGTTGGAAAAAAGATTTTTGCTATTAATGGTGACCTGGTTTTTATGAGACCTTTCAATGAAGTGGATTGCTTCTTGAAATCAAGCTTAAACAGCAGAAAGCATCTAAGAGTTCTTGTGAGCACAAAGCCAAGGGAGTAAGTTGTATGATTTTTGTGGGATTAAAAAAAAATTATACAAAAAATGAGTGAAATAAGAAGTTAACTAAGTAAATTTTAGAATTAAGCATCTCATATTTTAGAACATAACCATCATCCTAAATACTATTCTGTAGGACATGGACCCTACATTGCTTATAGTGGATGTGGCTCAATGATCAATTACCCCAGAGTTCAGGCCCCAGTATAAAAAGAGAGAGAGAGAGTGAGAAAATTATGAATGAGAATTCAGAATTGGGTGTGAAATTGTTGCTGAAAGCTGGAGTTGCAGGCCCTGTTTTGCTCAAATTCAGGACCCCCAAAGACCACCAGAGACCCAAGATCGATGTAAGCAGCAAAGAGGTGTTTATTGCGAGCTAGCTCGGTCCTCTGCATGCACACACAGCAACTGGTGATGCTGAGAGGCCCCGAACCCAGGGTTGGCAGCATTTTTATACATTCTTTGGAGAGGGCAGGGACTTTACATACATCATAGCCTCTTTTAGCAAATCATCACACACTGCGGGAAAATCAAATAACAACTCTAAAACATGATTAGCACATTCACTGGTGGGAACAACTTGTCTAGGGGTGATTGGTCAGTACAAAGGGAGTATTCATTTGAACTGATTGGTTTAAGCCAAGAGGGGTGTAAATGCTGAACTACATGGTTTCCCAACACCATAAACTACTGGTAGGGTCATCTGGCATCCCAGGTATTTCCCTGTCTCATGCTGATTGGTGGCTGCTAGGGGGCTGCTATGGGTCCCCATCTAGCCTGACTGAGTCAGAAACACCTGGCACAACAGATCTCTCCTGTAGATAAACAACTTAGCAGGGTGGGAATGTGCCTAGGAGTGCTCTGTGGGTTTTTCCAAGGACAAAGGTCATGTCTCTTCCTTGGACAGGCTTTGCTCTGAGATAGAGGCTGGTTTTTCACACCCATGAGGGGTCATGTTGTTTTCTGGGTCCTGGCCCACCTTAGAGGGAAAGGGCCAAAATGTTGGCTTCTTTTTACTTCCTTGACTTTTGTTTTCCAAGTTTTGGGTTTTAAACACTCAGCAAGCCAGTTTCACCAGTCTTAAAGAGGGAGTAATAGGTTATAATTTCAAGATTGATAATTTTAGAATTATCATTTTCTTTTAATTGGGGTCATTATTAGTACTGAAAGTCAGCATTATATACTATTTATCCTGTCAGTAATGACTTATTATCACAAATTAACCCAGGTTTTTTTTTTTTTTAGAAGTAGTACCTCTGTGAAACAGTAATAGGCAACAGTTACAAAGTTTACAAGGAAAATACAAAATGAAATTAATAGAGCAAAAACATATTCAGTTTGTGTAATAGCTATGAACCAAGAAAAATGACTTTCATAATCTTGAATCTTTACTTATATATTATATGCCCTGTTTGAGATCACAGTCATCTTTACAACAAAAATAAATCTTTTGAAAACAATTTTAAATGAGCTGAAGTCTTGTTAAGCTCGAATTTGGGACCCCCAAAAGACCACCAGAGACCCAAGATCGATGTAAGCAGCAAAGAGGTGTTTATTGCGAGCTAGCTCGGTCCTCCGCACGCACACACAGCAACTGGTGATGCTGAGAGGCCTCGAACCCAGGGTTTGCAGCAGTTTTATACATTTTTTGGAGTGCAGGGACTTCACATACATCATAGCCTCTTTTAGCAAATCATCACACACCTCGGGAAAATCAAATAACAACTCTAAGACATGATTAGCACATTCACTGGCGGGAACATCTTGTCTAGGGGTGATTGGTCAAGACAAAGGGGATATTTGTTTGAACTGATTGGTTTAAGCCAAGAGGGGTGTACATGCTGAACTACATGGTTTCCCAACATCATAAACTACTGGGAGGGTCATCTGGCATTTCCCTGTCTCATGTTGATTGGTGGCTGCTAGGGGGCTGCTATGGGTCCCCACCTAGCCTGACTGAGTCAGGGACACCTGGCGCAGCAGATCTCTCCTGTAGATAAACAACTTAGCAGGGTGGGAATGTGCCTAGGAGTGCTCTGTGGGTTTTTCCAAGGACAAAGATCATGTCCCTTCCTTGGACAGGCTTTGCTCTGAGATAGAGGCTGGTTTTTCAGTCTAGCTTACTTTGGAGCTATCCTAACATTGAGTAAGGTGGGAAGCAGAGCTTTATCTCAGGTAAGGTGGGGCTCTTTATAAATAGCACAATACAACATTACATCTGAAACATGAATTAAAGAAAGGCTAAGAGAGCTTTTAGCTTCTTTTTGTGGAAAAAAAGTGGCAGAATACTTCCGTGTTTTACAATGTCACCGTTAAACAGATCAGGCTGTCCTTGTTATTTTCCAAAAATGCATTTAAATTTCAATTTTATTGTGAAGAGTAAGACAAAATTGTATAAGTAACTTATTAATAACAGGTTAATTTATCCAGCTATAAAATTTCTAATAACATGAATAAATACCAACCAAGTTTTTTTTTAATACAAATTTGAGAGTTTTGCTACACATACTTTTAGTTCAGAGAATACCAACTTGGCAAATTGCTTTCCTAAGCTTCACATTTACTAACTTTAACTTTCACATTTAACTGACTTTAACTTTTAAGGTACAATTTAGAATCCAGAGTGCATTTTCTAAATATAGAATCATGTAGTTGGCAAATAGTGAGTTTGAGTTCTTCTATTTGTATCGCTTTAGCTTCTTTCATCTGTCTGATTGCTCTGGCAATCTGTTTTGAATAGAAGTGGTAAAAGGGGGCATCCCTGTCTTGTCCCAGTTTTTATGGGAAATGCTTTCAATTTTTCTCCATTTAGAATAATGTTGCGTGCAACTGATGTGATTCTGCAATCTGTATACGGGGTAAAAATGGGAGTTCATAACCCACTTGAATCAAAGTGTGAAATATGATATATCAAGAACTATGTAATGTTTTGAACAACCAACAATAAAAATTAATTTAAAAAAATAGAATAATGTTGCCATTGGGCTTAGTATAGACAGATTTTACAATATTGAGGTGTATTCCTGTTATCCCTAGTTTTTCTAGTGTTTTGAACATGAAGAGGTGCTGTATTTTGTCAAATGCTTTTTCTGCATCTTTTGAGATGATCCTATGATTCTTGTATTTAAGACTATTGATGTGATGAATAATATTTATTGATTTCCATATGTTGAACCAACCTTGCATCCCCAGGATATAAGCCAGTTGATCGTGGTGTACTATCTTTTTTATATGTTTTTGTGTGAAATTTGCCAGAATTATATTGAGAGTTTTTTTGTGTCTTTGTTTATCAGGGATATTGGTCTGAAGTTTTCTTTCCTACATGTATCTTTATCTGGTTTTGGTATCAGGTTGATATTAGCCTCAGAGAATGAGTTTGGAAGGGTTCCCTCCTTTTCTATTTTATGGAATAATTTTGAAGCCAGATTTAAAGTTATGTAGTCAGTGTAGTTAGGTAAATCGGGTCTAATGTCGAGTGAGATCTAAAATGGAGGCCATGTTAAGAACGAATTCTGGGAAAAGTTGAGCAACTCTTGGATAGTTAATGAAGTGCAGGAAAAAGCCCAAGGCCAGAGTCCATCCCAAAGAAGTGTTAATAAACAGCCCCCAGCAAACATAAAGATAGCCCATCCCAAAGGAGTGTTAATGAGCAGTCCCCAGCAAACTTGAAGATAGCCCATCCCAAAAAAGTGTTAATGATCAGCCCCCAGCAAACTTGAAGATAGCCCATTCCAAAGAAGTGTTAATGAACAGCAAACTTGAAGATGCTGACTCAGAAGTGCCCAGATTACTTCTTTGGCCCACCTGTGTCCCAACCCTTTGGGCCTTCCCAACTACATTCCATCACTGAAAACTATAAAAAGTGGAACACATTCGCCCTTCAATGGATTCCATCTCTTGGATCCCCTTCTTCCTCCTGGAGGGAGAAATCTTTTCTGCTGTCCTTTAAATAACTTTTAATTTTCCACTCTGTCCTTGCCTGGGCGTGCTTCTCTGGTGTTATTCTTCAACATTGGGGAAGCAAGGACTCGTCACCAGTGAACAGCAGTAATATATTGGAGGTTGCACTGAGATGCTACACTGAGGTAAGCGCCTCTCCACGCACCCCATGTTTGTCTAAGGTGCATCTTTTTCTCTCTTTCTCTTTGGAGGGTAAGATGGGCACCCGATGGCTACTTATGCAATTAGTGCAGCCGCCACTCTTCGAGACTTGGGTTAGAGGCTTCCCGGCCTAGGAAGCTCTCAAATCACCTGTTCAATACAAAGCAGACATGTTGGGTTCTTCCAAAGCCACTTCCAACTTTTCTGTCTGGGCCCAGAGAGCAATTGGTGTGAGTACACAGTGTCCCTAAATCCTGATCTGTCTCGGATGTGTGGAGGTGGAGGAAGGAGTTTGGAACAACTGCAGTCTGGGCTACACTCAGTCATATTCCTAAGCTCCCTTTCTCTTGAGCCCCCTCCCAACATCTCTAAGGGGTATCTAGGGTGATTGCTAGATGAATGGCACTGAGGGAAAGCCCCAATTACATTTGCCTCTGTATGGGCTATGCAACACTCCTAAGCCTTCTTCCATTCCCTCCAGGATGCTCCCCTTTTTTCGCAGGTCAGAAATGTTAGCAATTCAGGTTGTAGGACTGAGAGAAATGCATGGGATAATTAGTAAAATCTGCCCAGGTTCCCTAAGATGCATAGGTAACTTTCACTAGTCTGTTTTACTGCTCTGATATTTAAAATATGCTGTGTTCTCTTTAAGCTGCTAGAGAGGCATTTTTAGAACCAACTCCTCCAGTAATCGCTCTGATAGAAAGCACTATGTTACAATCAGTAGATATCCCTCACCCTTATGCGGTTCCTCTAGTCTACAGAACAAAGGGGACAAAAGAGCACACAATTTTCTTTTGCTGTGGGTTTTTAGTGGCAGGGAGGAAATCAGTTAAGCCCTTAAGTCTGAATCCTCCCAGGGTCTTTGGCATGGGGCAAACTGAGAACCTATCACTTTGACAAAGGGGACCAGAAACCCCTTGGCAAAGCAAGGTGAGAGATGGGTTTTCTGGACCATTTAGGAAGCTCAAGCTTAGGGAGATGAACAGTTTTCTCTGGTGTGGGCTCCTGAGTCCTGTTTTCTTTTCTTCTCACTCAGATGGGAGCTTCACTTTCCAATATGCCAGGTACACCACTTACCTGCATATTGAAAAACTGGGATAGATTTGACCCTTAGATGCTCAAGAAAAAGCACCTCATTTTCTTCTGCCACCAGGCTTGGCCTCAATACAAACTCCCTAATGGAGAAACCTGGCCACCAGAGGGAAGTATCAATTTTAATACAATTTTACAGCTTGATAAATTTTGCAAAAAAGGAAGGAAAATGGTGTGAGGTGCCATATGTTCAGGTTTTCTTTCCTGTCTAAATTATGCCAACAATGTAAAGTAGACTTAGCCATGATATCTGCCATGAAGAGAGAAAAACTTGGGGACTCACCTACTGAGGACAAGGAATCAGGATAACCCATAAAATCTCTATTTGCTGTTGGTGTGCAACAACAGCCTTCCTGTCCCCCATATCCTGGCCTCCCTGCATCTGTTCCAAAAGATAAACCAAATATATTACCTCTCCAGGAGATTCCAGGAGGAGAATTTGGGCCAATCAAAGTACATACCTCCTTCTCCCTTCAAGACCTAAGCCAGATAAAAACTGACTTTTGGAGGACCAGATAAATATATTGAGGTATTTCAAAACTTATGCCAGATATTTGACCTCATTTGGAAAGATATTATGCTGTTATTCAACCAGACCTTGACTTTAAATGAGAAGGAGGCTACTCGGAGGGCAGCTGAGGAATTTGGGGATGAACTACACCTTGCTCCTTCCCCAGCAGAACAGACTAGGAGCAAACCTAATTACCCATCTGGAGCACAGGCAGTTTCCAGAAATGATCCTGAGTGGGACCCAAATGATGAGCAAGATGCTTGGAAAATTAGCCATTTTCAAGTGTCGGTCTTTGAGGCCCTTAGGAGAATCAAGCAAAAGCCCAAAAAACTATTTTAAGATTTTATAAATTATTCAGGGCCTCCAGGAAAGCCCTGCTGTTTCATGCAGAAACTCAGAGAGGCAATGAGAAAACACACCACCATGGATTCTGAATCCACAGAGGGCCAATTACTTTTAAAGGACAAATTTATCACTCAGTCGGACCCAGACACCGGAGGAAGTTACAAAAATTGGCATATGGCCCTGATAAAGATAATATCCTCCGACTTGCTACTTCCGTTTTCTATAATAGAGATATAGAGGGAACAAAAGGAGAAAGAGCTCAGAGACAGAAAAAGAACTGAAGCATTGGTATTTGCCTTTAGAGGAGTAAGCTCCCAGGGTGTAGGAGGAAAATGAAATGCTCCTCAATCCACAAAAGGGACGTGTTTCCATTGTGGAGAGGTAGGACATTTCAAACGGGATTGCCTGAAAGCCAAGCGTCCACCTCAAAGGCCCTGCCCTAAATGTCAAGGCAATCACTGGAAGAGTGACTGTCCTCAGGGGTGTAGGTTCTTGAAGCCATACTCCTCCACACAGGCCTGATGTGGCCTGGGCTGGATTCTGGCTCCCGTGACTCCTATCACTGCATGTGAGCCCCAGGTATGCTTCCCTGTAGGGAACCGAAAGGTCAACGTCCTTTTAGATACTGGCGCCAGTTATTCTGTGCTCATCTCTTATCCTGGATCCCTTTCCTCTAATACTGTAACCATACCAGGGGTGTCTGGATGGCTTATTACCAGAAGGCTTACTCCCCCACTGAGTTGTGAGTGGGACAGGGTGATGTTTTCTCATGCATTTCTGATAGTCCCTGCCCCTTTATTGGGAAGGGACTTACTTTCAAAACTTCAGACGTCCATTACAATGAATTTAGGACCGAGAGGACCATTATATTTGCCTTTATTAGAATGTGATATAAACCCTGAAGTGTGGGCTACTGAAGGCAAAATTGGAAGGGCAAAAAGTGCAGTTCCAATTAAAATAATGTTAAAGGACCCTTATGTCTTTCCACATCAGAGACAATATCCCCTATGTCCAGAGGCAAAAAAGGGCTTATTAAAGATCATTCAGAACCTCAAGAGACAGAAACTTTTAGTGCCCTGCAATAGCCCATGTAACACACTCATTTTAGGAATTCAGAAACCCAAGGGGAATGGCCACTAGTTCAGGACCTGAGAATAACTAATGAAGCAGTTGTTCCTCTCTACCCTATGGTTCCTAATCCATACACCCTGTTATCTGAGATTCCAGCAGTCGCTGCTTGGTTTACTGTGTTAGATTTAAAAGATGCCTTTTTTTGGTATACCCTTAGAATCCCAATCACAATGTCTGTTTGCCTTTGAAGAGCCAGATAGTGGATCTCAACTAACTTGGACTGTATTACCCCAAGGTTTTAGAGACAGCCCTCATTTTTTAGGCCAAACCCTAGCTAAGGGTTTAACAGAGTTCAGAGATAAGACATCTCTGACTGTCCTACAATATGTAGACAATATACTTTTGTGTGCCTCTACTGAAAAGGAATGTCAAAAGGCTACTAAAGAGCTTTAAAACTTCTTAGCTAGTACAGGTTATAATGTCTCAAAGAAAAAATTTCAGTTATTCCAAGAACAAGTTCAATATTTAGGATTATATCTGTCTCAAGGAACTTGCAACCTAGGACCAGAAAGAATAACCCCCCTAGGACAATATCCTCTACCTCAAACCATAAGACAACTTAGAGGCTTCCTAAGGATAACTGGATACTGTAGGCTTTGGATCCCTGGATATGGGGAAATAGCTAAACCTCTCTATAGCCTCCTCAAAGAGACACTATGCCAAGGAATGATTTCTCTCATATGGGAACCAGAATAGATTAAAGCCTTTAAGGCATTGAAAGGGCCCTTACTCCAAGCCCCTGCCCTCAGCTTACCCACTGAACAAAAATTCAACCTATTTGTTACTGAAGGAGGAGGAATAGCCCTAGGAGTGGTCACACAAAAGAAAGGACCAGCTCAACAGCCAGTAGCTTATCTCAGTAAGGAGCTTGATCTAGTGTCTTGAGGATGGCCTCATTGTTTGAGGATAGTAGCAGCTGTGGCCTTGCTAGTCCCTGAGGCAATTAAAATCACCCTGGGAAGAGACCTTATATTCTACACCTCCCATGATCTCTCAGGAATTTCAAATACAAAAGGTGAACTATGGCTCTCAGACAATCGCCTTCTAAAACATCAAACCCTATTTTTAGAAGGGCCTGCAACTCAAATAAGGACTTGTTCTAATTTAAACCCAGCTACCTTCCTCCCAGAGAAATTAGATGGAAATTCTGAACATGACTGCCAACAAGTAATAGCTATAAATTACTCAGCTCAAAAGGACCTTCAAAACCTTCCCCTATCCAATCCAGACCTCACCATGTTCACAGATAGGAGTTTTTTTATGGAACAAGGAGAATGCAAAGCTGGATATGCTGAGGTGACCATACATGACACCATAGAGGCAAAATCTTTGCCCCCAGGCACAAGCTCACAAGTAGCTGAATTGATAGCCCTAACAAGAGCATTGGAAATAGGGAAACAACAGAGAATTAATATTTATACTGACTCTAAATACGGCTACCTAATCCTGCATGCACATGCAGCAATTTGGAAGGAAAGAGGATTTCAAACAACTGGGGAACGTCTATAAAGAACTATGAGCAAATCTTAAGACTGCTAGAGGCTGTCCATTTACCCAAAGATGTAGCAGTAATTCATTGCCATGGACATCAGAAAGGGATAGATGAAATAGCAGAAGGAAACAGACCAACAAACCAAGGAGGCTGCTAAGGGAAATTCACAGATAACTACCTTAGCCCCTTTGATATGGACAGGCCCTCCCCCAGAGATAAGACTTCAATACACCCAGGAGGAAACTAAAAAGGCACTATCTAAAGGAGGTATTCTTTTACCCTCTGGGTGGATTCAAATGGAAGATGAAAAACTTTATTTACCTGCTAATTCCCAGTGGAAGATTTTACATACCTTTCATCAATCTTTCCACCTAGGAGAAGAAAATACTCTCAAATTAACCCGAGAGATATTTGAAGAAAAAGATCTTTCAAAGACCATCCTCCAAATAGTCAAAGCCTGTGACACATGCCAAAGAAATAATCCACTTAATTCTGCCAAAAAGCCCCCAGGATTACAAAGAACGGTACAGTTCCCTGGGGAAGACTGGCAACTTGATTTTACCCATATGCCTAAGAGTAATGGATTTCAATATTTATTAGTTATGATAGATACTTTTACTTGATGGACTGAATCCTACCACTCCTGAACTGAACCAGCAGGAGAGGTAGTCAAGGCATTATTACAGGAAATAATCCCACAGGTCTGCAGAGTGACAATGGAGCAGCCTTTAAGGCAGCTGTCATTCAGGGGATATCCAAAGCCTTAGGCATCAAATATCATCTCCATTGTGCTTGGAGACCTCAATCTTCAGGAAAGGTAGAAAAAACTAATGATATATTAAAAAGATATCTAAGGAAACTCACTCAAGAAACCCACTACCCATGGCCTAAGGTGCTTCCTTTAGCACTGCTCAGAACCAGGAACACCCTCAAAACATTAGGGCTCAGCCCATTTGAGCTCTTGTACGGTAGACCATTCCTAAGAAATGATATCCTTAAAGACCAAGAAACTGCAGATCACAAACTTGGCCAAATTGAAAACTGAAATTTGCAAATATCCTATATCAGAGCCAGTTACTTCTCCACCTCTATATGAGTCTGGAGATCTAGTTATGATTAAGACCATACCTTCAAACTCTCCAAACCTAGACCCTCTTTGGAAAGGACGTTTTTCTGTAATCTTATCCACCCCTTCTGCAGTAAAGGTGCTGGGACAGGAGAATTGGATCCACTACTCTTGGATTAAGGCCTGCCATCCTGAGTCGATACCCAAAGAGACTTCTTCTGCCCAAAAAATTGAGGAGCGATACTCCTGCACTCCAGTAGAGGACCTAAGATGTCTCTTCAACAGAGAAGATGGTGATATGTAAACTTTTTCTTCTCTCTTTGTTTGCTACCATAAACAGATCAACAGACACTAACTCTTTTATAATGTGGGTTCAACAATATGCCACTAGGTTACAGAAAGATATATGGATATGTGGACTATAACCCCTTTCCAGCACTTCTGGACTACCTTGGTGGGTATCCCCCTTACAAGGAATTGACTGTTTAAATTTACAATCCTTAATGTTACAACAAAATAAAGAAACACCCTTTTTACAAAATGCCTCTCGTGAAGATGTTAATATATGGCCTATAAATGAAACTTTATCACAACCTGGTCATGGAAAGATTTTCATTTTAAACCAGACCAACCTTCAGACTTCCACTACTGTTAAATCCATATAGGCCCATCTAATTCTCTCCTTCCACCACCCGCACCATCAATATGTCACAGATACAAAGATGGTTACTATCAGATTTTGGACAAAGATTTATGGCTCACTCCCACTATTGGGTATTTAAACCAAAAAGCCTCAATCTGTTGTGAACAACGAAACCATACACATGACACGTGACCTAATGCCACTTGAGAATTAGGATGAACCCCAGAGTCACAATGTCAACAAATTATAGTTTTACAAGCCAATGATTGGTTTGGAACAAATTGGCTTTCTAGACCGAAAACTATTTGGCCAGCACCCAATGGGACTCAATGGATATATGGAACTAACCTATGGCCCTGGCTTCCCCCAGGCTGGATGGGAAGATGTACTCTTGGGTACCCCTGGATGCAGGGGAGATGGACCCAAAATATAACGCAGCCAGAAAATCTCCCCAGTTTCAAACACAGATGGGGACAATCTGTGTTTCATTGGTATGATCATCTAGCTTCTCTGTTTATCCCACAAATTGGTTTAGAAGATGTAATGTGGCATGTAGAGACTTTAAACCATTTAACTCAAACTGCCCTCCATGATGTTGAAGAGAGTATCTCTCTCCTTAATACTAAAATAACACTTAATAGGAAGGCCATCTTACAAAATCAGATGGCTTTAGATGTCCTCACTGCAGCCCAAGGTGGTACTTGTGCCATTATTAAAACTGAATTTTGTGTTTACGTCCCTGACAATTCTGGCAATGTGACAAATATCCTTAAAGATTTACATGTTCAGATAAAAGCCATGTAATCATCAACTTTGTCATGGAAACAAATCCTTAGCTCCTGGTTCTCTGGTACTTCCTGGTGGAAAACATTGTTATTCTCTGTCTTTGGCATCATACTCATTGGCATATTCTTGTGCTGTGGCATTTATTGCTGCATCAGTATGGTTCCATTACTAATGAATATTTGTTTCTCTTATAGACCACCCATCACTCAAATGGCCTTCCAGCCTATTACTTCTCAATCGGATTTCTATCATGGACCACTAAATAGACCTGATTTTTAATGGGGGACTCCATTTTCTCTCCCTTTCCTTAATGTTAATCTTTTCTTCCTGCTCTTCCTCCCTGCTCTGTTCTTAGTTGCTCTCATTATATCAAAGAAGACATTTATTTGTTTTTAGGGATTGGCTAGCTTCACTGAACATAATCTGCTCTAGTGCCATCCATTTCCCTGCAAATTTCATGATTTTGTCATTTTTTAGTGTTGCATAATACTCCATGGTGTATAAATGCCACATTTTTTTTTTAATCCATTCACCTATTGAAGGGAATCTGGGTTGGTTCCACAGTCTAGCTATTGTGAATTGTGCTGCTATGAACATCAATGTGGCAGTATCCCTGTAGTATGCTGTTTTAAGGTCTTCAGGGAATAGTCAGAGAAGGGCAATAGCTGGGTCAAATGGTAGTTCCATTCCCAGCTTTTCCAGGAATCTCCATACTGCTTTCCAAATTGGCCTCACCAATTTGCAGCCCCACCAGCAATGTACAAGAGTACCCATTTCCCCACATCCTTGCCAGCACTTGTTGTTGTTTGATTTCATAATGGCTGCCAATCTTACAGGAGTGAGATGGTATCTTAGGGTGGTTTTGATTTCCATTTCTCTGACTGCAAGAGATGGTGAGCATTTTTTCATGTACTTGTTGATTGATTGTATGTCCTCCTCTGAGAAGTGTCTGTTCAGGTCTTTGGCCCATATGTTGATTGGGTTATTTGTTATATTATTGTCTAATTTTTTTGAGTTCTTTGTATACTCTGGATATTAGGGCTCTATCTGAAGTGTGAGGAGTAAAAATTTGTTCCCATGATGTAGGCTCCCTATTTACCTCTCTTATTGTTTCTCTTGCTGAGAAAAAACTTTTTAGCTTAAGTAAGTCCCATTTGTTGATTCTTGTTATTAACTCTTGTGCTATGGGTGTCCTATTAAGGAATTTGGAGCCCAACCCCACAATATGTAGATCGGAGCCAACTTTTTCTTCTATCAGATGCAGAGTCTCTGATTTGATATCAACCTCCTTGATCCATTTTGAGGTAAGTTTTGTGCATGGGAGAGGAGGGGATTCAAGAGAAAAGGGAAATTGCATGGAAATGGAGGGAGACCCTCATTGCTATACAAAATTACATATAAGAGGTTGTGAGGGAAATGGGAAAATAAACAAGGAGAGAAATGAATTATAGTAGATGGGGTAGAGAGAGAAGATGGGAGGGTAGGGGAGGGGGAATAGTAGAGGATAGGAAAGGTAGCAGAATACAACAGTTACTAATAGGACTTTATGTAAAATTGTGGATGTGTAACCGATGTGATTCTGCAATCTGTATTTGGGGTAAAAATGGGAGTTCATAACCCACTTGAATCTAATGTATGATATATGATATGTCAAGAGCTTTGTAATGTTTTGAACAACCAATAAAAAAAATTAAAGGGGGACTCCAAACTGCTTGCCTAACATCGTCCCCTTTCAGCCTGAGGAAGCCAGAACGACTTCACCCCCTTTCCTTACAGCAGTAAAGAGTTCCCAAAATTAGAAGTGGGGAATGAAACCAGATTTAAAGCTAGGTAGTCAGTGTAGTTAGGTAAATCGGGTCTAATGTTGAGTGAGATCTAAAATGGAGGCCATGTTGAGAATGAATTCCAGGAAAAGTCGAGCAACTCTTGGAATGTTAATGAAGTCCAGGAAAAAGCCCAAGGCCAGAACCCATCCCAAAGAAGTGATAATGAACAGCATCCCCCCCTGCAAACATGAAGATAGCCCATCTCAAAGAAGTGTTAATGAACAGCAAACTTGAAGATGCTGTCTCAGAAGTACCCAGATTACTTCTTTGGCCCACCTGTGTCCCAACCCTTTGGGCCTTCCCACCTACATTCCATCACTGAAAACTATAAAAAGTGGAACACATTCGCCATTCAATAGATTCCATCTCTTGGGTCCCCTTCTTCCTCCGGGAGAAGTCTTTTCTGCTGTCCTTTAATAAACTTTTAATTTTTCACTCTGACCTTGCCTGGGCATGCTTCTCCAGTGTTATTCTTTAACATTGGGGAAACAAGGACTCGTCACTGGTCAACAGCGGTAACAATTTGAAGACTGTTGTGTATAGTAACAATAATGACAGGTCTTCATGGATTAACAAAAAATCAAAGGAGAGGCTTAAATCTCTTCTTTGCATCCTTAGTTTTGCCCTCTTTTGTCTTTGACTTTAGCCCAAGAATATTACTTTACCAAAAAAAAAATATTTTATCATCCAGAAACATTTCTTTTACCTTCTAATTTTCTGTACTAAAATATATTTCCATACCTATAATTTCTATTTTTGGATCTTTCTCTTAAATTCATATTCTGAAATAGTCCTTGTGAATTTTATCTGTGCATTTACTTTACACAACAGATTTCATTTTAGGAGAGGGTTGGAAAATGTAGCATATACAAAACCTGTGCCTTAATCTTTTTTCTCTCAGGTTACATTCAAGGGGTTGGAGGACATGATATTTTTGAGGCTGTTCCAGTAATCAGTATCACAATGCCATCAACTTTAAGTGAGTTCCCCACTGAGAGTTGTGTTGGAAGGCATTTTGGGGGCCTTTTTCTTATACGGTATTGATAAGCAATGGGGGAGTCCCCTTTTCATTTTTTCTTTGGGCTTCCTTGAGGATCCCTTTGCAGAGGCTGCCTAAAACACAGGTTGGTCTTAATTTTTGTCTTTTTCTTTTCTGGGTGCAGTTATTTATTTTGCCAGCCTCCGAAGGCATTGAATCATTTTGTGCCAGTGATGGCTATCCCCTGGCCAAATGGGGCATCCTGTCAGATCCTAAAGGGGAGACTGTTCCTGTCTCCAGGTAATATACTAATAGTGCTGAAGCCACATCATTTGTGGCCATCAGCTTCCACCCAAAAGAGGCGGAAGGGGCTGGGAGGAAGGGCAGAGGACAGGTTCTCTTTGGCCATTTTTTTCTACAGCCCAGGCAGCTTTCTTCCCATTTTAGGGCTGGTGAGCTGCTTGCTATCCTTGTGATCCAGAGGCAATGCATTTTGGCACCTTGAATTAGTTCCTGACTGTTCAGATGCCTTATCATGGAACTGCATAAATGCCTGTGGGTACAGAATTTCTTTCATAGGCTTCACCCCTGATAGACTAACTTTAACTTCAGAATTGTATAATAATCCAGAAAAACCATATAAAGGTCAGATTGTGTTACAGTAAACCCTCTTTATCATAGTCAGGCTTATCCTTATAGGTGGCCTATGCATCCATGATCTCTGTGCTCTAGAGACTCCACTAAGATCAATGTAGTGTGCCTCAGGACTTAAAGGACCAGTAACAGACAAAACAAACAAACAAACAAACAAAACCCCAAAAACAGATAACAGAGGATCCTAAAACCAGGGCTGACAGACGGGAGCCTTTAAAACACAGACTTGCATGCACAAATTTCTTTCACTTTACTTTACCTTTGACAGACCAACTCCAATTGCAAGATTGTACAGTAATCCAGAAAGCTATTCAAAAGCCAGATTGTTACAATAAAACATTATCTTGGACAAAGCTTTAACTTACTTTATCTTTGACAGACTAGCTCCAATTGCAAAATCGTACCAAAAAAAAAAAAAAAAAAAAGAACAGAGAGAGACAACAGAGAGGAGCCCGCAAAGCAAGTCTGACAAACAGGGACCTTTACATTGACCATCCAAGATCTTTTGCAAGACACTACCTGTAAGATCAATGCAGTATTGGCCATGTCTTAAAAGGGACAGTAACTAATAGAAACAAAACAGAAACACAGACAGATTTTCAGAGGGCTTTCCCGAACCATGGCTGATTAGACGGGATCCTTTAAAACAGACCAGAAAGGAAAATCCTTCAAGTTCCCAACTCCCGCTCTGACTTTTATACCAGTGGTACCACAGATGTTCCCATGAAGAGGGACAAGATGGTATCACAAAGGGAAACCAACTATGTAGAACCAAGGGTCTTGGTTCGGGTAAGGGGAGTGGAACTTACCGAACAGCCAAGGTATGGCACCTTTACTGCATCCCTTTTTTTCTCAAATAGACCAGGATGGAGCAATCCATATAGTTTAGGGAAGGAAGGCAGGGGTTCTGTGAAGCAAAAGCTGCTTCGGCAGCTGCTGGGGATGGTCCCTCAGTCCCTTTCTTTACTCACATTTAATACCTCCTCTGGTTTGACCGGAGGTACACCCAGTCACCTGTCTCCTAACTTTACAGCAGTCAGCTCTCCAAATGTTTGCCTTACATCCTCAGCATGCAAGTGGTGTTCCCTGGAGAGCCAGAACTGCCAAAGAAAGCTGGAGTGGGGGCCTTCTCTTGGGTCCCACCTGGGGTGCCAATTTGTTGCTGAAAGCTCAATCCTTGTGAGGCCGCCAATCCAATAATGAGGACGTGGTTTATTGGAAATTGTGGGGGGAAAAGAAGTTTATTGCTTTGCCAGCAAAAGAGAAACACAGGGGACTCCTGTTCCAGAGGCTGTGATTCTGCCCATCAGCAGGAACAAGGGGCCTTTAAAGAGGTGTCTCAAAGGCTACATTCCATGAGTTCTGAGTTATAGTTTTAGTTCACACGTTAATATGGGAGATTGTCATTTCTGAGATCTTCTGGTACCATCCCCAAAGTCTGGATTACTTCATTTCTATGGTGGGTGTGTACTCAAGGACAGATAACCCTGTGGAGCATGGGGAAGAAAGGTAATGCTGTTTTCCCTGAGATTAGCCACAGGGAGAGATTAGGGAGGACTAGGCAGAGGAGAAAGAAATGTGTTCATTTTAAAAATAAGTGCAGTGGAAGGGTACCAAAACTTATATTCAAAGCACAAAGAGGATCACTGTTACAAAACTATCAGACTTTCTGATGCTCTGAGGTAATTAGACACCATTTTTTTCTTTTTTGGTATGTGCTAGGGATTAAACCCAGGGTCTTGTGCAAGCACTCTACCAACTGAGCTATATCCCTAGCCCAAGACTCGATTTTTAATTCAGTGCTCATAAGAGCATATCTAGCCTGATAGATGCTCTAGACTTGTGTATGATTGGTAATATGCTCATTCATTTAAAAAATATATCTGTAAAAAGACCTATCATCTTTCTACCTATGATTAGAAAAATATTTATGTTTATTGTAGAAAAGTAAGAGAGTACAGATTTTTCTCAGGGGAAATATTTTTCTTACAGTCTTATCACCTATAAATCGCTATTTTTTTTAAATTTAGGGTGTAGTGAATTTTCTTAATGTTAATGCACATATCTACCATCTTATACATACAGTGTGGGGCCATGCTTTATATACTACTATGTGTTCTGTTTTTTCAAGACATATTGTAAGTAAACTTGCAATTGAATGAATTTTCTTCTGAAAATCATTTTCATCAGTCTACTAGTATTACCTAGTCAGAATTGCCCTGCTTGTTTAACTGATTGAGATTATACATATAAAGTACTTAATGCATTATCTTCATGCACCATGATGATGCCACAATTACTGTTCAGATATTACTTATATCATTTATCAATAAGCGACTTCATTAATTTCCAGATAAATGATACTTACCACTTCAAAACCAAGATTTTTTTAACTGCTTACAAAAATTTAGGTACATATAGTATTCTTTCTTGTCTTAAAATGTATTGTTATATGTAAAAAAAATTGCATATTTATATATAATCACGAACAGCTGGAGGTACTATGTATAGCTTACCTGAGTCAAAGAGCAGTCTAATGGTCCAGATTCTCCCTAGTAAGTCTGTTAATGGCAGTGTGAAATCATTAAAGTGGATGGATGCTTTAGCTCCACCAGTAACTTATTAGGTGGTCTAATAAAGTGTGACTCATTAATTAGAGTTAGTAATTTGGGAAGACTGAGCTAGGGGGCAGCAAAGAACCACAACAGTGTCTTCCGTCTAAACCTAAGTATGATCTTTCTTTCCCTTAATCCAGCTCTGCCTGGGATGAGGCTCTTCCACTTGCCTATTTTCTGATACTTTGAGGAACTTTAACAGGGAGAGGCAGATTGGAATAAGATAAGAAAGATCAGATAAGAGAGTAGTAATTCCAAAACAATCATTAGTAAGCATTAAGGCTTTGCCTTTTTCTCTCTGGTTTAACCTCATAATTATTGACTGGTGTGCTGACATATGATGTGAGAACACCCTTCTAACTGCTAATATATGGGTGTGAGGCCACTGTCTTCAAACTAAACAGACAAAGGCAAATCCCCATCCTTGAATTAGTGCTAGGAGAGCAGAGCTGGGACATGGGGGCTCTGATCCATCCCTCAGTGTTTGCTGCATGGTATTTGAAGCCTGAGGTCCAATCCTCTCTCTCTTCCTCTACTTACCAGCTAAATGTGGTACTTCACTTCACTTCAATGTTCACTTCAGAATATGTGATCATAAGATGGGCACAGGTGTGCTTATACACAGAGCTGCCAAGACACTGTGTAATTCTAGGCACATGAAGAACTTAGTGAGAGGTTTAACACATAGTGAGTACTCTTGTCATACCATACATGGTACTTTTACCCATTTTCTCATTTCATTTGTTCCATTGATTATTATATAAAGAACATATTTTGTTTTATGTCATATTTAAAGTCTAGAAAATTTGAGTTGAAAGGACCTTCCTAAAAGGCAAGGCCTGGAAATACTAGGGCTTCATTATCAAAAAATAAATTTCATATTTACAATAAAAAGGACCTATTTTGAATTGTATTTAAAAACTTTTCTGAATATGGTATATTCATTTTCTCTTTTCTTTTTCTTTTTTTGAAATGTATAACTTTTGAGTCTTTATTCCATTGAGTACTATAAATCACTCATTAATACACACATACACATACACATATAAATATTTGTCTTTCAGAGAAAGTTTTGAATGCAAATTTACTAAGAGAATAGGAAAAAAAAGTTGTAGTACGGTATTTTAGAAAATATATTTAACCAGTGTAAATAGGCCAGAGTGACATTTAATGTGAGAAATCACAATTTTTATTGCATGATATGTACATATTCTTTGCACAATTATGCTAATTCCCATCCAGGAAAATTTTTGGTGAAGTAAAATACTCATCTGCATTAACAATGTCCTTGAGGACATGCTGTGTGCACTGTAGGAGTTTACCTACATCCCATTCTCTACCCGCTAAATACCAGTAGAAGCTCCAAACAACCAGTTATAACAATCAAAGACATTCTCCACCGTAATCCAATGTGCGCAGACCCACAGTGTGGCTTTATCTATTATTAATGGAATCAAATGTTTTGGAAATGTCAATACTAAATTTGCCATTTCTATCTAAAAATTAACATCCAAATTATGTAAAATGTTACCCCATTATTACAAGTGTTTTTGGAAAGTTGTGACATATTAAAGGTAATTATAAAGATTTACTTTATTCTTACTGTTCATTGTGATATCCCTGCTTGATAAGGCATTCCTGATTTTTTGTGGTTTCTTTCTTAAATTGATGTGAGAGTGAATGGTGATAACCATGTTTCTGCCTTGTGTGAATTTTCTGCTAAAAGAGAACATGTCTCTTTTCTTAGGAAATCCATGAACTTAATTAGCTACTGTGGGCTACAAACAGAATGCACACAATGGCTCAGCACAGCAGGTATTTATTTCTCACACTCTTAAAGTACAAATGGAGGGGATTTGGATAGAGGTGGGGAGATCTCTGCTCTTTCCAATCAGCTCCTTTTATCTTACATCATAGTTCACTTCTCCTGCCTTTGGCTCTCAAAGCTACCCTGAGAGGTCATCTTCCTTCAGATCTAGAGTGAAAGAGACCTCAGAAAGCGCTGCATGGAAGTTTTTGAGGGGCTTCTTAGTCACAGCTGACTCACGTTTTCCATCCCTTCATATTTTATTTCTGTGTGGATTTACCATAAATATTCCCTTTTTCAAAAATTCAGGTTTTCTTTTTAATGTATTATTCTTTTAGAATTTCACAGCATAAATACTAAAGTTAATCAGATTCTTTAATTATTTTGATGTAGTGTTTGACAGCTCTGTTCTGTTCTTTATAACTTGTTCTTTGTTCCTGTTCTTTGATGAAATTCCCAACAGGTAGAAATGTATAAACATTGTGTTTCTGTTATATTAATATTCATCAAGAAATTTCATAAGGTACTCCTTTCTTTCTTTGTAACAACAGTAAATTAATGAGAGAAACTTCCATTGTATTAAGTACCTAACTAAGTCATGGCACCGTGCAGAGCAGTTTATCAACAGTGTCTCTGTTGATAATAACCTGCAAAGTAAGTTTTAACAGTAGTATCTTTCTGTGATCAATTTCCATGAAGCTTTGTGTCAGAGAAGTTCAGGAGTCTAACTATTCAGTGCCTGATTGAGGTTTGTCTACCCCCAGACTCTGGCCTCTTTTCAGGATATGCTATGTAATGATTGTGTTCAATTTAGAAAATAAGTATTGTGTACCTGCTATGTGCTTTTGTGTTGGTAGGGACCAATTTTATCTCCCAGGGCTTCTAGCCAATGTCTTTCATGTGGTGCACCCTCCACATGTATTTATTGAAAGAATGAATAAAGGTATAGATGACTGCATTTTAACCAATAGTTGCATTTAAAATTCATCTTACCTTATTTTCTGGTTGATATTAGGACCCTGAAAATCCCAGATTTAGCTGATGGACTTGGATTTCAGATCCGAGGATTTGGCTCTTCTCTTGTACATGCAGTAGGAAGAGGTAAGAAATTCATCTGGCGTGGTAAAGAACTTTCCAGCAGGTTTTAGATATTCCATTCAGAATGGGGATTTAGTTAAAATATGCATAATCATTTTGCTGGGAATTTTCTCACTAATCTTATTTTCACTGTATTAACTCAATGGTAGGACATTCTAGAAACAAAAAAATTTTAAAAGAAATCTCTTCAAGAATTCTGATGCATTTATCATGGATAAATTTTTGACCCCTCATATCACTTTTCTGTATATTTCAGCTCAAACCAAAGAGTATTGATGATTTTAAGATTATATATTTGTATTTTTCTTGATTGCAAGTAATTGGATTTTTTTATTAATTTTTTGTAATTCAGAGATATAAGTTTTGAGGCTTCTGAGTGACCTGTGGGCTCTATAACCTGTTGCTATTTAATTCCTTCAGGTATTTTTATGAACCTTGGATACATTTCTCCGTAAAGTGCATTGTAAATTAAATGATTATGGTGACTAAAAACTTGGTATATTATTCGAGTTTTTGAAAGACAAGTCATCTAATGACATGTTGTTTTATGTATTTTTTTTTTACTGACACTAAGAATAGAGCCAAATAACAGTTCCCACATTACTAAACATAATAAATAACCAAATGCTGTAGCTGGAAGTATTTCTGTAAGCATGAGAAGCCATGCATTTATCTAACAAGGAGGAAATAAATACCTTTTAGTGCCAAGAAACAGAAAGCATCTTAATATAATCACTCAAACATTAGAGAGGCCAATTTAAAAGGGCCTTGTTATAAGAATAAAATTTTATCATAATCTGTATAATAATTAATCTTATACAGATTATGATAAAAATCTGTCATACTTGAAAAACTTGTCTGTTCTCTCAAATTTTTCAAAGTAGAGATGGATAGACGTTTAAAACTGTTTCAATAACTCATTCAATTTTATCAAATGGAAATGGGATATTACATATTAAATCTCTTCATTTTCACAAAACCAAAAAAAAAAGAGTTGTTCATATTACCAGTATTGGCAAGTCACTGAAATCCTGAGTGAATTGAGGTCTCCCATCATCTAAAGAACAAGGTTCTATCTTTGGAGATTAGCGATAAGGTTGGTCAAAATCTGATTCTTGTGCTTTTCTGCTTCTGATAGAGTCGAAAGACAAATGCTTCTGTGCATTAAATAAAAAAATGTGCATTAAATGAAAAGATGTTTTTCTCTGGTTTCTTTTCACACTGATGTTATGTGGTCAAATCAGAGAGGTCTCCCTAGACTTGTTCTCACAGTGAGTCACAGCAGTCAGCCCACACTTTCCAGTGTGACCAGAGGTCCTCTTGCCTACCTACATCTGGGCCACTGGATTTCAGACTTGGATGAACCTTTTTGTCCCTTCTCCTAAACAGCTTTGTGGTCGTGGTTCCTGATGGACTGTCTTGTCTTCACCGGGCCCCTGTTACTACTCAGCAATTTTTTAAATGTGTTCTTCATCAGCTAGCTCCTTCTTCTTTTTCTTAAAATTATCCCCAAGACTGACTTCTCTTTTCTTACCTCACTAATTCTGGATCTTAGATACAGGCCTTCAGCATCTTCTGTGTCTGTAAGGTTCAGAGGCTGAGGGCTTCGCACCAGCCACACAAGGCCTTCTCCCTGGGGCTCTGCTCTGCTTCCGCTTTCTCTCTCTATCACACCATCCTTCCCAGTACTGCACTCACACCCCCACATGTCCAGGTGATTTCTTGACTCCATTCCTTTCTTTCTACTATTTTCTCTCCTGGGAATGTCCTTCCTTCCCCCAAGACTCAATTCGATGCAGAATAACTGAATAACCGTTTGATATTATGGGGAGTGTTTTGGTCAGCTTTTTTGCTGCTGTGACTAAAGGACCCAACCAGAACAACTGTAAAGAAGGAAAGGTTTTTTTAGGGGCTTAGGATTTCGGTGTCTTAGTCCATAGAAGGCCAGCTCCCTTTATTGGGGCTCAAGGTGAGTCAGAACATCATGGCAGAAGAGTGTGACAGAGGGAAGCAGCTCACATGGTGATCAGTATGAGAGAGAGAGAGAGAGAGAGAGAGAGAGAGAGAGAGAGAGAGTCTCCACTCTCCAGATACAAAATATATACTCCCATGGCATGTCCCAATTCCCACTTCCTCCAGTCACACCCTAGTGCTTCAGTTACCACTCAGTTAATCCCTACCAGGGGATTAATTTGCTGATTGTGTTAAGACTCTTATAAACTAATCATTTATCCTCTAAACCTTCTTGCATTGGCTCACACATGAACCTTTTTGGGATACCTCACATCCAAACCATAAACAGGGAATGAATTTTATTAGGAACTGAGAGGAAAGGAAAAGATTTATTCATAAATATTAATTTTCATGGAACTGTTTAATAATTCCCTAATGTGAGAAAATGCTTATAAGGACATCTTTTCTAGTATATTTATGATATTTACAACCATTTGTGAGAATTACATATATTCTATTTTTAGTGGTACTTTCTCAATGTTGATTTGCTCAGACTATCCAATATCAATCACTGGAAAGTTCAGAGAAACCTTAACTTGCTGGCTAGAATATGCCACTTCTGTATTTAAATCTGTACCTATGCAAACAAAGTGATTGAAAAATTGGTAGCATCTGCTCTGTTCTCCACAGATTCTCTGGTTCCTGAACACTTATGTTTTCATAGAACATCCAGGCTGCTCATAGTAGCTAATTGACTTGATTTTTTGCCTTTAAAATTTATTTTTATAGGTTGATAATGTGACTCAGTTGTAGGGTACTTGCCTAGAATATGTTAGGCTTTGGGTTCAATCCCCTGAGCCACCAAAAGAAAAAAAGAAAAAGAAAAAGAAAGAATATATATATTTTGATATTCATATTAAATTATTGACATTATTTTTAAAAAGTGAGGTTTCTTTCAATGTTTAGGGACTCTGTAAAGAAAGATAAGACATATGTTTCTGGCTTTTGTAGTTTTTATTACATAGATGTATATTAGGAAATTAGATTTCCTAGACATTTAAATAGGAAAATAACTGATTAGCAGTTTAAAGGTCACTTTGAAATATTCCCTCAAACTTATTCTTAGGGAGATGGGAAAATGTTCTTTTAATCACAGTTTGAATGGTGAGTTGAAAAGCAGAAAAATGTTGAGACAGAATTGCTATCAGAACCGAATTTATTAGGAGTATATTAGCTAAGCCCTTATTATATTTTAAAAATTGCTTTCATTGTTCTATATATGATAAAGATGAATCTTATTTTTCATATACATTTTTGGCCATTTTCCTCATTTGTAATTAAAGGAACTGTAGCTGCAGCAGCTGGTCTTCACCCTGGACAGTGTATTATCCAAGTAAATGGAATCAATGTCAGCAAAGAGACCCACGCCAGTGTCATTGCGCATGTTACAGCGTTCAGGAAATACAGGCGACCAATGAAGGTAAACTGCTCTTCGGTTTATCTGGATCTGAAAACAAAGGAGACCAAGGGGACAGCCTAGGATAGTGCTGGAAATGTTTGTAGTTTCCAATTCTGAGTGAGTTTAAATGCAGCATTGTAAATCCCATAATGACTATATTATCTGCATAATTAATCAAAGTTGACTATGTTTAAATGGTTGTATCTTATTGTTATAGTCTTATTACTTGCTTAAAAAGTGATGTTGG
The DNA here is from genome assembly GCF_048772815.1 of Callospermophilus lateralis. NCBI lineage: Eukaryota > Metazoa > Chordata > Mammalia > Rodentia > Sciuridae > Callospermophilus > Callospermophilus lateralis. The sequence continues at coordinate 351,380 of NW_027513641.1, read as the reverse complement.
GTATTTTCATTTTCATTTTTTTTCTTTTTGTGGTGCTGGGGATTGAACCCAGGGCTTTGTGCATGCAAGGCAAGCACTCTACCAACTAAGCCATATCCTTGGCCCTCATTTATTTGATAAGAGTTTATCTAATTGAAATCCAAAGAATTGAGCTGTTGTCTTAGAATCACTTTAGAATATAATAATGATCATTGTGTATATACATGTGAATTATAAATATACTGTTTACCCTAAGACTTCTGTGAAAAGTTGAAATTGTGGGTTTTATAGAGTGTAGTTGATTTTTTGGATATTGTTATTTAGGAAACTGGGTTAGCTTTTGAAAGAAAATGCCAAAATGTGCTTGTCTTTACTTAAAATTTAATCACTTTTATTTTTGGACACATATGTGTCACAAAGAGATGAAATTGAAATCCTAATTCATAAGTCAAGTTCATTATCTCATGAAGAAAAAGTGGAGATTGGACTATAGGAGAAAATTTCTCTCAATTTAATCAACTAGATGCATAAGGAAATTTAGAGAGGGCTTATATTTTTAGTACTCATGTGTGGTGGAATGCTCTTTTCTGGATTTGAGAATATGAAATTGTTCTCATATTGGCAATTTTTCTCATAGGCCAGGACTGATGTTCTGAAAAATTTTAAACTTATATGGAAATAACCGATCAATTTTGCTTACTAATAAGGTCAAAACTAGCATGGGAAATTGGAATTTACACATGAACTCATAGGTTACTCTGATTGATAGTAGTTCAATAATAATTTGTTAAGAAACTGTATGATTGAATGCATTTTCTGAAAGACTCTTTAAGAAATTATCAAGTCTTTCCTCTTTATCAGGAGTGTTAATCAGAGAAATAATTTTTAAAAGGAATAAATGGACAGAAAAATTCACTGAGTAACATGCTCTCTTAGGTATCCATTGCTACAAAATAGACCACCCCAAAACTTAGTGGCTTAAAAGAACAGTGATTAATGACTTCTCTTTATTTGACTGGTTGGTGGTTCCTATGTCATTGTGTTCAGTTGGGACCTTACTGGGTGCCTGGGTTCCCTTCCTTGTGGCCTCTTGCCCCATGTGGCAGGTTGTCCTCCAGAGCTCCTGTCTATGGTTTCCCTTTCCAGTCTCCAGTAGGGTTTCCTTTTCTGTGTGGTGTGTAGATTTCCAGAAGGAATATTACCCCCTAGTTGGATGGTACTTGCTTTTGGACACATGAAGTCACAGGGTCACAGGGTCACAGGACCAAGCCAAGGTTCAGAGTGGGAAGGAACTATAGAAGATGTGGGTATTGTTTGATAAGTGTGGCTCATTGGTGGCCACAACAAGTGACCAAGTTAGTTAGCATGCTTTTGTTTGTTTTTGGTTCTGGGAATTGAACTCAGGGCTTTTTGCTTGCTAAACGCATACTCTACTTACAAAGCTACACTACATCCCCAGCTCTTAACTCTCATTTTAATGATTTATAGCACTATAATAAATACAATAGTGAATCTGATGCAAGAGAAAAAATAGATTACATCGCACTTCAGTAATTCAGTTAGAATTTGATTTATCATCTTATATAAAAAAAGGATAAACCTTGAAGTAATATTACCCTTGAAGCATTTATTTGGTAGCCATTTCATCTCTCTCATTTCTCTAAATAAGATTGGAGTTACTGTCTCAATTAAAATGCAAGATGATTTTTGACATGGAAAGATTGAAGATAGTTAGAAACTCGATGAGATAAAAGATATTCTCCCTATTTTCATGTTGTTTTGATTCAAAGAAGCATTAAATGTATTAAAATAAGATGACTATTGAGGGCATTTAAAATGGTTTGTACAGTTATAGAAAATTTGATTCATTCCCAAACTGTCCATCTAACATTTGCTTATTTTTAAGATGTAATTTATAACTCATTTTAAGATATACTTGAGGCATTTAAGTAAGACATTTGAGAAATACATCCTGTTTAAAAAAATATCTTTGGGACATATCTTTGGAAGATAAATTAACATAAAACATATCTTTGAAGGATAATTTAAGCTTGAAAAATGTCAGTTTGTTAAATTATCATTGACTTTCCATTCTGATGTTGATTGTCTTTCTCTTTCAAATTCTATTATTTCTAAACAAACTACAGCAGTAAATAAGATGGGCAACTCTTCTTCTAAAGCAAGTTTATGAAGTAGATATGCATTTTAGGATGTACTATTTATTACCTCTGAAGTTTCTTTCCCCCCTCATTTCCAGCAAGATTCCATACAGTGGGTTTATAATAGCATCAAGAGTGCTCAGGAAGACCTCCAAAAATCTAACTCAAAACCTCCTGGAGATGAACCAGGGGATGCTTTTGACCGCAAAGTTGAAGGTAGGTTTCTTCTTTTTCTCCCTGTTCATTTAATAGTTTTCTTTTCCACTCTGTTTGCATCTACATGCTAATGTTGAAGGTCTTGTATCTTCCAATCCTAACTTTGAATCTTAAGTCATTATCACCAAATAGATGTCATGTCATATAAGCAAGCAGTAATAGCTTGTGCCTAACGTGTCATATTCATATTCATTCCTGGTTGGTAGGCACTATTTAAAAGTTTTACATGGCTTATCGCACTTAATCATTAAAAGAGAACATTTAAAAAAAATAAGAATGATCATAGCCTTTCAGAAATTGCAGTCTTTGTAGGTTTTTACCCATTATGGTTAAGTGTTAAAGTGAGGACTCAATCTTGAATTATGTCATGTTTCATTATTTGGAATTGAATGTTTTAAATTTTTTTTTGTTCTTTTTAGTTTTACATGACAGTGGAGTATAACAATATATTCAAACATGGAGTACATCTCATTCTAATTAGGATCCCAGTCTTGTGGTTGTACATGATGTCAAGATTCCCTGTGGTGTATTCATATATGCATATAGGAAAGTTGTGTCAAAATCATTCCACTATCTTTCCTATTTGCCCCTGACATGATTATATATTTAGAAGACCCAACAAACTCCACCAGAAAACTTCTAGAACTCATAAGCAAAGTCATAAAAGTAGCAGGATATAAAATTAACACCCATAAATCAATTTCATTCCCATGCACTGATATGAATCAGCTAAAAGAATAATTAGGAAAATCATCCCATTCACAATATCCTCAAAAAAGCCAAACAAAAACAAACAAACAAACAAAAAAAACAACCCACAAAGAACAAAAATAAAACCAAATCTGGAAATCAATCTAACAAAAGAGGTGAAAGACCTCTAGTAGTGAAAATTATTGAACACTAAAGAAAGAAGTTGAAGAAGATGGAAATATCTCCCATATTCCTGGATAGGCAGAATTAATATTATCAAAATGGCCATTTTACCAAAATTGCAATACAGATCTAATGCAATTTCTATTAAAATCCCAGTGTCATTCTTCATAGAAATAGAAAAAGCAACCATGAAAGTCATTTTGAAAAATAAGAGACCCAGAATAGCCAAAGCTATTGTGAGAAAAGTGAAACTGAAAGTATCACAATATCGGACCTTAAATTATGCTACAGAGCTATCATAACAAGACCAGCATTGTATTGGTTCCAAAATTGACATGGAGACTAATGGAACAGAATAGTTGACACAGAGACAAATTCACATGAATAAGGTTATCTCATACTTGACAAAGGTGCCATAAAACATACATTGGAGAAAAGATGGGCTCTTCAACAAATGGTTCTGGGAAAACTGGAAATCCATAGGTAGCAGATTGAATGTTGTTTAGACTTTGCTATTCCAGTGATCACAAACCAGAGAAAAATGCAGAACCTCAGCAAGGCGCATGGGTACACCTGTGATCCCAGTGGCTTAGGAGGCTGAGGCAGTTCAAAGTCAGCCTCAGCAACTTAGAGAGGCCCTAAACAACTCAGTGCCACGCTCTCTAAATAAAAACTAAGAAAAGAGGGGATGGGGATGGGCAGTTCTGGGAATGTAGCTCAGTGGTTAAGGGTCTCTGGGTTCAATCTGTGGTACCAATAAAAAAAAAAAACAGAATCTCAGCTTATCCTCATTTTGAAAAGATTTACATGTTTATTAAAATGTAGAAGCCTTGGTCTGGAAGGTCCAGAGTTCCTTTCAAAATATGTTCTTGATTTGAGTAACTTTTACTATATTCTAACATTGACAGTAAGGAAATTGGCAAACTAATAATGGGAAAAGAGAAAGAAAAGAGAGAGAGAGAGGTCTTTGGATAAATTCTCCTGCTATTTCTGTTTTCTCAATTGAACAATCCAGCAAATTGCTTTATCCAGAGGTGTTGTCAAAAGCAACTGAAGCAATTGCATGTATGTCTGCCTCTGACAGATACCTTGAATTTTTATTTTAGAACTTTTTCATAGAAAAACAATCCTCCTTTATAATTATTTTCCTGTTTCCACTCATCTTATTGGTGCATGTCTATGGACAGTTTTATTTTTATTATACCATTAGATTCTTTCAAACCAGTACAGATAGAGAGTTCCGTATTCTGGGCAGTTTTTACTGGCAACACTTCTAACACCATATGTGTGGTTTTTTTCCCCCCCATGCCAAGCAAGATTCCTACTCTCCAGATACCAATGGGGTGTGCTGTAATTCAGTTCCAACACCTATTTCTGGGAGTTAGTATGGACGTCAGTCCCTCAAGACTGCCCTCTCCTCAGATGCCCTTGTAGGTTCCAGGTTTTCACCTGTATTTCTGACCAATTGGCTTTAAGGTCAGGGGTTCTCACACCCTCTTCTTAGATCCAATATTTGCTAGAAATATTCATGGAACTCAGTAGCACACTTCACTTACTATCACTAATTTATTATAAAGTATACAACATGAGCAGGTTTACAAGGTGAGCTGTGTCCCCAGTGTTTTGAGATGTGTACCCCTCTGGATGTATGCATATGTTTTTCTACTTGGGGGGATCTCCAACCTGCATTGTTTTTTAGTGGGTTCCATTATGTAATGTGTTTGGCTAAATCATTGGCTATTGTAACTGAACTTAATCTCAACCCACCCCCTACACCCAGAGGTCTGCAGGTGGAGTTGAAAGTTCCAGACCCCTAATTGCATGGTTGATTCCTTTGACCATCAGCCCCCATTTTGAAGTTATTTAAGGGCTCACTAACAATCACCTCATGAACACATTACTAGTATGTGGTTGAAAGGAGCTTGTCATGGATAACAAAAGGCACCCCTGTTGTCTCAATAGCTCTGTAAGTTGTAAGTATTTTAGAAGGTCCAGACCAAATATGTTTCTTATAGGGGCCACAGACCAAATATATGTTTCTTATCATATGACATCTGTTTATATCAATCATAGAAAGGGTTCCTAGGAAAGCTTAGTTGGATCCTGTCCAACTCATGGCAAAATCAGAAATATCTCAACTTCATTGGAGCACCATAATATTATTATGATAAGACATGATGTTAGTTATTCAAAATAAGATGAGCCTCAGTACCTCATCCCGAGGCTTTTATTTCTCATTTGGAATTATTCTTCTTTGGTGTAACAATATAAGTTAGGTTGGTTAATTGGTAGTTAGGAACTGATGTCTAACTATTCTGGGACTTAATTAGTTTAAGGTAAACCAATACACCCCTTTAGCCTATTTAAGACATACATTTTACTATCTTATTCTAAAAATTTGTGGTTTTAAATAAACAATTAAATTTATTTTTGTTTACTTAATATTATTATTGGATCTCCTGGTTTCTTTCATGCCACTTTAAGTGTTTTTCCACCAGTTGACTGATTCCAGGCTGAAAATCTATAGGAAGACATTCTATATAGAAATTTTTAGTATACTGATCAATGATGAATTTTCTCAATGAACTCTCCCTGAAAGAGGCTGTTTGGGAAACTTCAGGTATCCTAACCTCTCTGTTCAAAAACAATTCTTACATCTCCTTTGTCTTCTATAATATGCCCTTCTTTACATGTTTTTTTTTATGCTTTGAAAAAATATTCATTCAATGTTTAACACATTTTTAGAAACCCTTAATTTAAGTTGTGTATACACTTTTCATGAAAAAAAAAACACAAAATCACATCTGTAGTATTTATATTGGTATAACTAAATATACACATGGTCCACAGATCTAAGTGGTATAAAGATGAGATTGGTCATATTAAAGTGGTGAGGTTTGGATCACTCAAGCATTTGCTTTCTATAAAGTGCGTTTATTTTTCAAATTGTTAACAAGAATAGATGCTTCATTCATCGGATTTAGCCAACATTTAAAGAACTCTTGAAAAATTATTTGAGGCTCAAAATATTTGAGGAGATGAAAAAAAACCCTTCATGATGTTGACAAATTAAGATCGTCTGCATTGCAGAGGCACTTTACAAGTTCAACACCATGGCCATTATCGATGGAAAGAAGGAGCACGTGAGTCTGATAGTGGACAACGTCCACCTAGAGTATGGGGTTGTGTACGAGTATGACAGCACGCCTGGGATCAAGTGCGATGTTGTGGAGAAGATGATCGAGCCCAAGAGGTTCTTCAGCCTAACTGCCAAGGTAGGAGTGGACCTGTCACCACCAGTGGTTCCCTTCTAACTAAAACGACCTTATGAAATGCAATGGCTGTACATGTAGCAGCTTCTAGGTCCTTCAGCATCTTTTTCTTTTTTCTCTAGTATTGAGTATGTGTATGGTCTTACTTTTATTGATCATTTTGTATGATGAATTTAACTTGGATAGAACTCTTGCCCCAACTAATTGGGCAAAGACTTTCATACATTTAATAGGTTTGCAGCCTCTGTTAATTCAGTATTGTGGATATATTTCAGATAGTTTTCTTGACAGGTTTTTTTTTAATGCACATTATCCTCTGACCCTAGTCATTGAAGTCCTAAAATATAAGAAATTTCAAAATCTGCAAGTGTCAAAATTTCAAGAATCTTAGAAATCAGGTTATGAATAGATCCTACAAATAGAAATTTATACAAGTCATATTTGGAAAGGACATCACCATATGGTCCTTAGACAAAAACAAGATTAGGGAGGAAGCAAATTTATATCCAAATGGATGAAACACATGACTCTGAGCTTTCTTTTCATGGTGTTTCTAAAAGTTGAGTCCCTCAGACTCCTTCTGTGACCTCCAGTGTTTGTTTCTGCTTTGCTATCATTCTAAGAGAATTCAGATACTTCAAGAAAAATAAGATATATTTCTCTTACTTTTATTTTTTCATTTTATTTTTCATTTTAAATATGTGTAGTTGAGGCAGTTGCCAGTTAAAATATATATTTTTTAAATTGTAGTGGGAGAAAGTAATGTGGAGATCTAAGTGATCCATTTTAAAAATAAATATTTTACTTTTTTGTTTTATAGTCTGGATTACAACTTTAAAAAAACACAATTATTCATCATTATGAGGCTGTTGCGTCATTGTATGTATCTATTGATATATATTTCCTAACCACAGTTCCTTTGCAACTATGTTAATCAGCCAATGGAAACCATGCAAGAGTTTGAAACCACATTATTATAGTTAGTTATTCTTATTTTTCATGTATTTCAAGTTTGCAGAATTGTGTGGATTATTCTACATATAATTATGTCTGTACTGCAAAAATCATTTCCATTTTACAGATGAAGAAAGTCAAAAGAATTAAGGCAGTTAGCCTGGAGCATGCTGCCAATGATTAGGCCAACTCTGATTTCTACTCTAATGGCAAAATGAAAAATTCATACTAACAGGGAAGTGGAGGTAGGAAGAGGCTGAAAGAAATAAAACATCAACACATTTTTGTGACTTACACAGTATTATAAAAATATTGGTAAGGGTTAGATCAATCCCTGTGATCTCTAACAGTCATAAGACACCATGTAATTCTCAATCCATTGGAAATTCTAGTGACTTAAGGTAAACAACACACACACATAAACACACACACAGCCTTACAATTGATTCAAATATTCAAAAAATTTTGCTAATTGAAAACATTATATGGATGCTTTTACATGATGCTTTTATCACCTAGAGCTTAGACACAGCATAAACATTAGTTTATACTTTACCCTGATAACTGTTTATTTGTTCATCCCTTCTGTAAACATTTGTTAACTGCACTGTCTGTGCTGGGCTCTCTGTAAGAGGACACTATTGCTTTTTCTGGCTTTTTATTTTTATTTTTTATTTTTTGTTCTCCCACCAAATTGAGCGGGGAAAAAATGTTCTGGGTTACTCTGACTCAAAATATAGGAAATATGTTCCCACATCAGATGTCTGATCTGTCCAGTAGGGAGTCTTTGAAGTCCACTTACCTCCCCAAGCAGCCTTTTTATACTTAGCAGAAGGTGTAACCTGAGTGTGCATGACAAGTAGAACACTCCATTTGCATTGGAGAAGGAAATATTTGAGTGTAAGGATCAGAGGGGACAGAGGCCAGAAAGCAGAAAGAAGGCCAGGGGGCGGTGGGGAGGTGGAGGTGAGGGGTTGGGGGGAGTGGCCAGTTCTCCAGTAAGGTCTAAATCTTTGGCAGGGGCCTGTTAGAAAGAGTTGTAGAAGTGTTGTGCCTTTTGGAACTTTGGAAGGAATTTGTGTTTCATTCTTATATTGATGAAGACTAATGGGAAGGCTTTAAGCAGGGGGATGATTTTATCTACTTGAGGGTTTTAAGTAATCATGCTTTTATAGGGATGGATTGCAAGGGTAGGAATAGAGAAATTGAGAACAGTTGGAAGCAATTACAATAGTTCATTTAGCAATGATGACAGCAATGAGAGTGGAGGAGACAGAAAATTAGATGGATTTGGGGATATGTTTTGGAAATAGAATATGCTATAATAGTTTTTAAATTTTGTGTGTATTTATATCATAGAAGACTAATTAAATTTCCCCCTCAAAATGATGTAATTGCTTAAAATTTGGGATGTAAGATTTAAGATTATTACTTATCTAGATATATATGAATATTATGTAACCATACATGAATTTTATATTGTTTATATTGTAAGTGAAAATAAGTCCATATGTTTATATATGGATGAGAATGTGCATGAATGAATACCCAAAGGACTGTCATTGTTGACTGCATTGGGTAGAATGAGACAAGGGGTAGAGGGCCATTATTTTTTGTTTAAGAACTTTCTGTGATGTTTGGGTTGTTGAACATACATTACTTTCACAATTTTCTAAAAGTCCAGTCACATGAGTAAGTGATATCGAGATTGCAACCTGCCTGCAACACCCATTAACTCTCTTTCCATGACTACTGAACTTGGTTCATCTGAGTTGGGAAGGAGTCCACAAATGGGTCATGTTGGAAGTTGTAGGGAAGAAGATCCTCCTTTTACTTCTCCATTTCTGTGTAGTCTGTGATAGTACTTTGAAGTAAAATTCAAAAGCTCTTAGCAAATGCAAACTAGCTTTATTCTCATTTTGATCACATTTTGAAAAAGAGAATCATTCTGCTTCAGAGATGGATCTGTAAAAGATGTGATGGGGCTCAGGCAGATTCTGGGTGTCAAACTGGTCCCTTGTGTCTGTGTTATTTTCTTTCTTTTTTTAAATTTTCTTTTTCTCTCCATTCCTTCATATGACAAAGACGCTGGAAGTAGCTTACTGGAACATATACGAAAAGGGTGAGCTGTTAAACACACGCATGCACACACACACTCAAAACTTTGGGAACCACTGTAGATTGGGTGGTAAATTGCTTCATCTGCTTCACAGAGGACCAAGATAATACAGTATTAACCAAGATGGATGGATGGATGGATTGATTGATTTTTTTTTCACATAAAAGCCCATCCTGTCAGGAGTACAATGTTACTTGTTAATCTTAGGAATATTCTGCCATGTATGGTTTTGCTCTTCTAGGGATATTACTATCTTCTTCGAGGTCAAAGCTGCTTCACTATCATGTCTATGCTGTGACCCTTCAGAAGGGCAAAGAGGAAGTACAAGGTAAAAAGAGTTTGCTTTTGCTGCCTGACCCAGAAATTATCCACATCATTTCTGTTTAACCCTTATTAGTTATTTTTTTAAAGAGAGACTGGGACGTATTTTCTCAGACTTTCACTGGGATCAACTAAAATCTGGGGAGTATTATTACAGAAAGGAAGAAGAGGAGAATGGGTATTGGAGAAAAATTATCAATATCTACACCATAGTAAAACTGTATTAGAATAGATGGTACTGGCCACCAGGGGAAAGGTCATAAGGTCCCAAGATTCTATTTAGGTTCTAAAATTAAATACTATATTTGGCCTTCTACTTCCTGTATTCAAAATGTAAAGACAAACAGCCTGTTATATTTTTGCAGCATCCCTGTGAAATAGACATTTTGTATAAGAGAAGCATAGCTTTTCTTGGGCTAAAATAAATCTCTCACACAGATATTTATGGTACTGCCCATAAGCATACCATCGAGAAAGAAAGAAGGGCTTCAATAAAAAACATCTGTTTTACATTACAGATTTTTTTTTTTAAAGAGAGAGTGAGAGAGGAGAGAGAGAGAGAATTTTTTAATATTTATTTTTTAGTTATCAGTGGACACAACATCTTTGTTTGTACGTGGTGCTGAGAATCGAACCCGGGCCGCATGCATGCCAGGCGAGCGCGCTACCACTTGAGCCACATCCCCAGCCCCCCATTGCAGATATTTTTAAAGCTCTCTTTAATGAAAGCTGATGGCGTAGATGAAAAACCCAGTCTATTCAAAGCAAATCTGTTGTGGGATGGGGCAGGAGGAATAGGAAAATATTAACTAATATGCACTTTTTCATTCTTTCTCTGTTTTTTGGTAGGAAGTGCTGGGGATTGAACCCAAGGCCTTATGCATGTAAGGCAAACACTCTACCAACTGAGCTATATCACCAGCCCCTAATGTGTACTTATCATGTCAAGAGTAGGGGCACATGCACAGTTGTTCCAGGATGCTTGCCCTTCCATACTTACAGTCTAATCAAAAGGAAAAGCCAAAGGGACATGAGGAATACAAGTGCCCACTTAACCTGCTAGGGATACCCCTGAATGGCTGAAGTTGCTAGCCCCATATAACCTAGTTTACATGGTGCTTCCTAGAGTTATGAGCTCACAATAGTGTGTGTGTGCATGTATGTGCATGTGTGTGTGCATACACACATACATGTGCATGTGTCCTGTGTTTTCCCTTTCTCCCTTTCTTTCACAGTTCTGGGGTGGAACCCAGGACCTTGAGCATGCCAGGCCTATGCTGCTCTGAGCTGGGATCTTGCTAGGTTGCCCAGACTGGCATTGAATTTGCAATCCTTTTGCCTGAGCCTCCCAAGTAACTGGGGTTTTTGTCAGGCTACAACAGCTATCTAGCATTGCATGAGGTATTTTCTAGTTTTCTTATATTGTAGAATTTACCAAAACAGTGAAATGAGGTACACATTTCTCATTTCATGGAATGGAGTGCCCGAAGTTCAGGATGGTAAAGTAACTTGCCAGAGCACTCAGTTGGCAATAGCAATGGGATTTGAAACGTGCTCCCTTTTATACTAACACAGGTCGTTGTTCATTTACCTGACTTTGTGTTACACAGTTCAGTGTGGTTCTGACTGGAAAAGCAATAGGATTTCAGTAAAGAAAAAGTCATTGTGGATTGAATAGTCACCAAATAGTAGGTCCTGTAAGTTGGGTTGATTTGTCAGAGTGAAGGGAAAGATGGCATAAAGAGTGACCTAAGTTCAGGCAGAGATACAGAAATGAGACTGCTCTTATAGATAAAGAATCAGCATAGTCCCTGAACTAGAAATGAAGATCTGAGTGTGGATGTAATTAAAAAAAAAACCTGACAACATTTGACTTTTCCAGTGATATTTTGGAATAGCATAATAATCAGACTTGTTTGTAAGAAAATCACTTTCTCAATTGCATAAGGTATTGGTGGGAGAAGAGCCACAGCAGGGAGGTTGGTAAGTGGTCTTTACCTGTGGAAGTGCAAGTTGATGGTGGTGTGGACCCTGTAGCAGTATTGTAAATGGAGAGGATCATTCCAAGATACCTGTAGGGGGTTAAAAATGGGCAGACCTGCTGACATCGTTATAGCAGATGAAGACACTGTCATTTCTTGGTTTATTGTAACAAACTGAGGTGTGCATGTGCAGAAAATGAGAAGCATGTACATTAGGGTTTCACCCAATGTTGGAAATTCTCAAAATCATCATCTTAGTGAGTGAGAAATACGTTCTATTTAATTGTTCGTAACTAGCATCCTGTAAGCTTTTAAGTTAGAAATGGACAGGCAAATGATTTCATTTATGGGAAATGATTTTATTTTATTTTTTGTGCCAAGGAACACTCTACCACCAAGCTACACCCCTAGAGCCACAGGAAGTGATTTTAGATAACAAAAAATAATATCATTGCATTATACAGAGCCCTTTTCTGCACTTGATCATTCTCTGAGTCTCAGAACATCTGTGTGTACTGACATACCATACTGCTTCTTCCTCAAGAAGGTGACATTTGCCTCCAGTCACATAACTGGCAAGTAGCAGACCTATGGAATGCTGCCTCACTTATTTTCACGTTCCATTTAGAAATAAAAAGAAAAATCTGGTCAGAAACATCAGGACAAAAGTGCTTTAAAAGTTAATCTTACCATCTTCTTACTTGGCCTTAAATATTCTTAAAATAATTGGTCATCTTTTCGCTAGAGAAGCCAGGTTAGCGAGAAGATATTTCAAGGATCTTTTCACTTTCAGTGAAATGAAGATACTTAAGACTCCTAATAGGTTATATGAGGTTAGCTTCAGTTACATATCAAATGCATGTCAACCAAAAACACGTGTGAATATAGACTTTAAATTTTTTTCACATATTTATTTAAAAACTGTATTAGCAACATATTTTTCTTCCAGATGAAAGTTTCAACACTCCTCTTTTTGTGAAAGAAGATGTATCCATAGAAACTAAAATCTTAATGAGCCAGGCTTTATTTTATTTTGACTGTAGAAGTTTTAGGTTTTAAAAATAGTAACCAGCTGATTTCTGTCATTTCTATAGCCAGGATATAATAATAGATTTCCTGTTCTCAGACATCTTATGATAAGGTTGGCCCATATTGAAGGTTGTACTGAATCTTGAGCAGACATTCATTTTCTGTGGAACAGGGTGTGTAGACAGTTCAGATGTAAATCTATTCCCTGTTTTGAGAAACATTTGCCTTGTAAATTGTCTGGGAAACTCTTCTAAATTTTAGAGTCATTCTTTTACTTAATACCAATTCCATAAATGGACTTTTCCCTGCTATTGGGGTTACTTCCTGGATATGCATTCAGAAGATAGTTTCTGTTTGTACAAAAATAGTATAAGTAGGAATTAGAAGTCTTACTTTGAACATTCCAGGTACTTTTACTTATCTAATGCTAACTCAGACTCTTCAAACTACTAGATGGATTTGGAAACTTGCATGCAAAATTCTTCCCTGTGTCCCCTTACAAGACAGTCTAATACAGAACTTTTGTATCTCCGTGCCCAACAAATTTTATACTTCATTGAAATGGGAGACTAAATGGGAACCTCTCTGCATAGTAATAGCTTACTTGCTTTGTATTATTTCTGACTTAGCCAAATGACTATCATTAAGTTTAAATATGTGGCCATGGTCAATAATTCATGAGTTAGCTACCAATGTATTCAAAACTTGAATTTCCTGCTGTAAAAACTGTTTCTTCCCATCAATATACAAATGTGCTGTCATAATCACCTTTATTAGAAATAAGTGCTTCCCTTGCCTCTTACACTTCTCTCTACCTCCTGTTCCAATTCTTTGATCTTCCTGAAAAGATCTTTCTATAGCCCTGTCTGTACCTGTTGTCTCACCTGCTCTTTCTCCTTAGCATGCTCCAGGTGGATGCTGGAACCCACCACATGACTGAAATGGCTCTATTTTGCAACAGCCTGTTAATGTCCTGATTGAATTCCTTTTCTTAGTTTTCCTGATGCAGTTGACTTCGAGCTTCTAATTAGCATTCTCTGTGACACCCTGGGGGCCTGACTTCTGTCCTTTCTTCTTGTTGGTGGCTCATTCAAAGTGTTCTATGCTGATTTTCCTCCTGACCTCTTGATTGACCATGCCTCAGGAGATCTCAGTCCCCGTGACTTCTCCATCTGACCTCCATGGATCTCACAGACTTTGTGTGTTTGACATCAGCCCCTGATCCCAGCCCTCTGCACACCCATCCTTCTGTTGATTTATCTTCTTCACCCCCTTTCTCTCAATTCTGTTTTGGCTCTATCTTCAGAATACGCAGGCTTTCCTTACTGCCTCTATCACTGATGGCCCCTTGGTGAGCCACTGCCATCTCTCTCCTGTAGGTGGTCCTTCTTCTGCCCCCTGTGCTCAGCCAGGTTTTTCCTCAAGGGTTTTGCATTTCCATCCTGATAAGAGCCACATTATTACGTGTCTTTCCTCTTGCCGAATGCAAATTTTCAGAAGTCAAGAACCTTTGTTTTATTCATTGATGTTCCCCCCCACATGCCTAGGACAGTGCCTGGTACACAGAGACCATGTGTGATCTCTAATGGTCCCTCCATATTCGGGGTTCTGCAACCACAGATTGAACCAACCACAGGTCAAAAATATTCAAAAAACATTAAAAATACTACAAATATGCTGAGAGCCATTGCCAAGTAGGAATGACGCATGGCAATTTCTTTGTCAGCCTACCCAATGTCGCTTAGAGGAAGGAATCTCCGTATTGGACCCAGGTCATTTGCAGTGACATTGCATGTAAGGTGACCTTGCTCAAAGACCAGGGCAGATCCAGGTTTCGGGTGTATCCTCCTGGGATTAGGGAGTATCCCACTCCTTGGGTTTAGGGCGGTTCCAGGTTTAAGGTGTACCCTGTTGGAAATAGGGTGTATCCTGCTGCCTCAGGCTCACCGCTCCTTGAGTTCCCATTGAGTTCTCATGGGATTCAGAGAGTATTTGGGATTCAGAGCCTGGTGGAGTGTGTGGATTTTGCCCAGAACATGGATTTTTCCAGAACGTGTTTGTAGAGTGCCGGTGTGAGTTTGGGAATAAAGAATTGCTGTTTGAATCTAAAAGGCTGTGAGTCACTCGTGATTTTGTGCCCAGCCAGACTGTGGCACAAATAATTATGCTGTATAACAACTATCTACATAGAATTTACATTGTATTAAGTATTATTAGTCATCTAGAAATGATATAGGAGAAGGTGCAATAGGTTATACAAAGTACTATGTCATTTGATAAAAGGAATTTGAGTATCTGTGGTTTTTGATGTCCCTGGAAAATCCTGGAACAGATCCCCTGTAGATACCAAGGAACAAATGTAATAGTTAAATGAATAATAGTGGCAGTAAGTTCAGGCTATGCTATTCCATAATGGTTCTAATGTGAACATATATTTACGGGATATTATTTTTTATACTTATCCATTAATTTAACCTAGAAAACATAGAGAGTGATCCTTGAAGACTTTGTTTTTATTCTTTTTAATGACAAAATGATTACTCCAGTAGTAAAATAAGTAGGTAGAATCATGGTTATAGTTTTTAAGCAAGAAGGGAACATAGAGATTATATAATTCATATCCCTTATTTTGCTACACATGATGAAAAGACCCTGATTTGTTTGATGTATTATTAACTACCATGACAGCTGCTAGGAACACACAGGAAGCTCATGAATTTTAGTCCTCTGCTTCGGAGACTACAGTTCAGTTCAACTCTGTGAGATACCTATCAGTGCCCAAGATGGATATAGTCATTACCTTCTTGGAGTTTACCATCTGCTGTCTGAGCTGGAGATGAGCAATTATTTACAATTACAAAGAGAGTGACAGTGTGCTACAACCTAGCATGTAGCCAGGAAAAGGGAACATAGCTTGGGACTCAGGGAAGCCCTCTTGATGATTTGCTAGAATCTGAAGATGCATAAGAAAAAGTTTGGCCATAAGAGAAGAAGAAAATTCTAGGTACATTGAACAACCTATAAATAAAAGCTCAGAGTCGGTAGATTGTGTATGAGAGGAACCATGTGAAAAAGCCTGAGGGAACTTAGAGGACAAGGGAGGAGAGTTTGGATAGATAACAAGCTGTGTAAGAACTGGATTTCAGGAAGCTTTATAGACCATGGCAAGGAGTAGATAGACTTGAATGGTAGACTGTTGTAAGTTTTCAAACAGTGGAGTAGATACCCTTGGAAGTCATACATCATTTTAGTATCAGTTTATTGTCAATGTCATAAAAGCAGAGTGACCACTGATCTGCAAGTTGATTTTGACCCCCAAACACAGCAATGATTAGGAGACATGGGCAGTACAGTTGTCCAGCCATTCTGGTCAACACTACAGTACTTTGCTGTTTGGCCTGGACGTCTGCTTTGAATTGGCTTTCTGATGATACTTTAAATAATTCCATCTTCTTTCACCCTGGACCTGATAGCTATCCTATTTTTTAAATCTTGTCTTGCATCCTCTCTATTGCTTCTCTATTGCACTCTCTCACCTTCTGTCAGCCAGTGGAATACAGTCCTAATAAGTTGTATTGTTCACTGAGGTTCATTTATTTTAGCACATAGCTTGCATTCAGGAGTTTCAAACAAATCCTGCATTTGCTGTCCATATTGCTTTGCTTCATTAAAAATGTTTGGGTTTTGAAAGAGCAGTTTAAATTCCAATAACTTAGAATTTATGTCACTCATTTCAGTTGACATGATTTAACTTTCTTTTGATTTTTGTTTTGGATGACACAGGTGAAATGTTTTGATTTATTACTACTGTGTGTTCAGTTGCTTTTTATTTCTTCTGTAATTTACAATTCTCTTGGGTGCTGAGGAATCGAGGTTGGCTCACCTTCAAACAAGCCAAATCTAAGATCTCCGCATTGCACAGCAGTAATTTCTGCCCTACCAACTGCCATGTCAATGTGATGGAAGTTTTTTATCCCAAAACATCAACCTCTCTGGGGAGTGGCTTTTGTGTTCAGCTGGATAGTAGGAAGCATAATTCTCAGGATAAAGAAAGTAAGTCTTCTGAGCAAGGTATGTTGGCTTTTGAAATTTTATTATACATGAACATTTAGGCAATTACAAGCATTGCTGCATTTTATAATATGCTAGATTGCTGGTATGCAAGCAATCCTTCCCTTTAAAAAAAGAATTCTCACGTGGATAGTTATATCCATGGATAAGTGTATACAGAGTGAAATTGGAGTTAGGCATTCATTATTATTATTCTTTCAAGAAAGACAGTAGCTCTTGCCTTCCTCATGTCTATGATAAGCATAGCTCATCTTGAGTGTGAAAGCCACTAATCTGAAATGGCTTTATAAATTTGGGGAAAATCCCAGAGGAACTGGTTAGAAATGCATTAGTGCCAATCTGCATCATTTCAGTGAGATGAAGGATCGGACTATGTGTAGCTTTTCATTACTGCTCCCCACAAGATTTAATTCCTCAATTAAATTCAGTGCTGGATTGGGATTTTGTTTTATACCAGTGTGAACCTCTAAAATGTATTGGACTGGATAGTCATATATTTAAGGTAATAAATATTACTGTGGAATAATTTTTATTCCTCAGGGAAACTCAGCCCTCTGGTGTACATTCAGCACATCATTACGACCATGGCAGCCACTTCAGGACTGTCTCTGGGACAGCAAGATGGCCATGGTCTTTGGTATTTGTTGAAAGAAGAAGACTTAGAAACTCAAGATATCTATCAGAAACTTCTGGGCAAAATCCAGACTGCACTGAGAGAAGTGGAGATGTGTTTTTTTTCAAATAGATGAGTAAGTGTTTTATACTATACTTTAAAGTTTGCCTAATAAACAAGTAGTAGAAAGTGGGACTTTTGAAAAATTTATTTGTTCTATAGATTTAGGTAGTGAAGGAAATTTGTGCTGATCATGCAGGTTCTCTTCATTCCAGTATTCCATGGATAGATAGATATTTTAAGTAGACACTTAATACCAGGGAAGAGAATGACAAAATTCTATCTTATAGAGGAAAACTAAGTCTCAGTGTGAAAATATGATGTGAATAATATGTTTGAAACTGTAACAGCTGTGTATGAGGATTTTCTTGTTATCTTTTGCAGTTCAAATTCCTGATATTTGATGTATGTACACTGGAGATATTTATGAAAGATGCAAAATATAATAAATGTTTAACATAGTTGTTAAATGAGCAAATATAGAAAATGTACCTCCAGGACCAATACTTCTTTTATTTTCTGTTTCACAAACTGGCCTAGAAAACAATAACCCAAATTGCTTGGCCAGGAAGCAGTTAATGAGGAGTTTATTATCTATCTTAATCCTAATTCTTATTAAGAATTTGACAGTTGGTATCTGGGCACTGTGGCTCATGCCTGTGATCCCAGCAGCTTGGGAGACTAAGGCAGGAGGATTACACTTCGGAGGCCAACCTCGGAAGCAAGCAAGGCTGTAAACAACTTTGCAAGACCCTGTCTCAAAATAAAATAAAAAAATTAAAAGATCTGGAGATATATAGCTTAGTGATACCGACCCCCACTCTCCAACCTGGGTTTAATCCCTCGTAGCACACTCAAAAAAATTGGAGGGTTTGCAGATTGTCTTCACTCTGTGGGACTGTAGGATAATTTGTCATGTTCTTTTCTGTGATTATGCCTCATGTTTAGTCAAGGCAGTCCAATATGGTCAGAATAGCATGGCTTTGGGCATAGGTCAGTTCCTTATATATTGAAGTAGATAATAATGAATTTCAAGTTTCTTGTGACAGAGAAATTAACATAGAAAGCAGTCAGCATAGTTCGAATATCATGCCTACTCAGTCATTCAATGGATGGAAATCTTTGAGTACCTCCCAAATTGGCATATTCTGAGAACAGTTAAGTTATAAATGCCATCATCTTGTTTGCATTTTACTCTTTATGTAGTTGTTGATTTAACTTGCTGGCAGATGTGTATATATTTCCTTCACACACTCATATCATTCAATACCTTCATGGATAATTCATTTTAGATAAAGAGTTTAGAAATTATCACATGCATTTGTAGTAATCAGGCATTATACTAATAAAGTCTTAATTGACATGACCTCTTACTTTACATGTCTTTGAAGTTTGGAGATCAAAATAGATACATTATATTTTTAAATTACCTTCGAATTTCTATTCTTTTTTTTTCCTGACATTTTAGGGGTGATTTAAAATTAAAATTCTATTTCTCTATGTCTAATGAACTAGTTTTTTAAAATGATAACATCTCTATGTAGAATTAAACCACCTGAAGTTGCTAAGAAAACTATTTTTAAGGAATTGCATTATATTTTTGAATTTCCTTGAAACCCGGTAACATAATTTAGGACATCATATTTTGCTTAATCTAATACACTTGACTTTATTATGTGTTGTGTTCTACTTTAGATACCAGTTTTTTTCCCCTTGAGGTATTTAGAAAATATGTAAATGAAGCATTTTTATCAATGAGGCAATAAATAATGGTATTAAATCATTGGTGCCAACTCTAAGGAATTTTATGAGAATATCTGGCCCAATCTCATACTTCTGAATGACCCATTTGTTGGTGGCAGGATTACTGATGTGCCTCAGTTGAAACTGTTTGAGAAACTAAGCCTCTAATGCTCTGACTAGCCTGCAGTGCCTGGCAATCATCAGACTGTCTTTGTTAATTTATTGACTTTTTTTAAGAAGTAGGTACTGTCAATACATTTTCAAGAAAAATGTTTGAGCCAAAGAGGTTCATTTACTTGATCTGAAATGTTTATATTTAAAGCATTAGCTATTAAAAGGTATTAGGTGTTTTTATTAGCTAGAACTACTTAAAATGATTAATTATTCCTCTCGTTTCCCCCATTCTAAAAGCCTTTACCCAGCTCCGTATGTTTATCAGAAAAGTGACATGACATGAGCCAGTGATCTGTGCAGCTAGACTGGTCTTCTCTGTGCATACCATGTAATTTAATTCTAAATATAAACATGTTATACACAATTCAATCTGCAATATAATCACTTTAAAACAGTACAGTGTCCAAGTGCCTGGATTCCCTGTTGCCCTTAGTATTCAGAGATGCTGTATTGCATTCGAGCTTAACAATTTATTTAAAAAGCTAGTTAACAAGCAATTTTCTTGTCATATAGTAATTATTCTTGGTCAGAGTGCAAAAGCAGATATCAGATGCTTTTCCAAGTTTTAAAAGAAATTGCCTCTTAAGAAGTTGCTTATTCCTATGAAGGGCTGGTGTTGAGCTTGTCTTTTCATGAAATCTAGACACCCTGCCACTTGAAAACACTTCTGGAAGTAAAATTTTCTTTAATACATAGGCATTTTGCTAAATCTTCCTATTTAACATCAGATCCTAAGATAGAGTTAGAGATGAATTTGCTATCTAGTAACACAAGATAAGGTGATGTGATGAATTTAACCAAGGCTATATGATTGCTCTTTCACTTTGGGACACTAAGTACTTTTGTCCTTGAATGGGCTCTTTCCATTTATGACACTTAGATTTAAAATATGTAAAAACCAAAAAATAATTTATGAATAGCCCAAAATCTATTTTAAATTAGAGGATTTGTGTGTTCTTCCAGGAAAGAAAAAAACAAAGAACATTGGGGAATAGGAAAGTTAGGAAATTTGGGAACAGATTTCATTTTGCAGATGCCCCAAGAATAAGACATGAGTTGACTGCATTATAGGACAGTTAGTGACCTGGGGGTGGGGGATGGTGACAGATGGAAAGGCTAGTGGAATTATCTTTGGCATTTCCTCAAGCCTTTTGTTGAAAAAGTGTACAAATAGAAGCATAGATTCATAAAAAGCAGCATTTGTAATAGGTGCTCTGTGCCAGGCAGGGTTATGCTGTTTTATACACTAATTTCATTCTCACAGTTCCTCACTGCTTTGTATTATGAAACCCTGGGAAGTATCACAAGACATTTGAAGCTTAACTTTGTTTCCAAAACTGAATTATGATTTCATTATCCTCAAATCTATTTTGACCCTTCTCTACCTTGGGCTTCCCCTTCTCAGTAGATGATTTCCCTATCTCTTCAGTTCCTCAAGCCAGAACCCAAAAGTTATCTTTGGTCCTTCTTTTACCTTCCTCCAGCTCTTATTCTGCACCAGGTGCTGTCAGTTATACCTCTGAATGCATTCACGTCTGTCCCTTTAGATTGAGTTAGCATCCTCTCTCACTAGCACCACCAGAGGAGTTTCCCCTCTGTGTGATTTGCTCTGATACATTCTATATTCAGCAGATGCCAGAGGGACCTGGAAAGGTAAATTGTATAGTTCTCTGCCTATAAAACCATGAAACCACATTATGCTACAGTGAAACTAGGGCTGTTTCTTGGTATTCACAGGAGATAGTTTTCAGTATCCTCTGCAGCTTCCAAAATTCCAGGATGTTCAAATCCCTTATATAAAATTGGTTATTATTGGTATATAACCTGTGCCAAACCTCCTGTATACTTTAAATAATCTCTATAGATTATGTATAATACCTAGACATTATAAATGTTATGTAAATAGTTGATACATTATAGGGGATAATGGCAAGAAAAACTGTACATGTTCAGTACACATGGTTTTTTTCCTGAATATTTTTGATGTGTGGTTGGTTAATCTATGGATGCAGAATCTATTGATATGAATATGTTATTGGGGCCTGCAATTTCCTACATGATCTGCCCCTGTCTGCCTCTATCAACTCATCTCACTGGGCTGCAGCTTCAGTAAACACTTTCTGTTACCAGAACTCTGACCCACTTCAAGGTGATCTGCCTGGTGGGCACTGCTTCTAAGGTCTCCATGTCTGGCTTCCTGAGTGCTCAAGAGTCAGACTGATGGCAGACCCATTTAGAGGCCCTGCCTGTTCTCTAATTAAAAAAGATATTCCTCTGTCCCTGATACTCAGACATCTCTTCTCTAGACATCTCTGTGTAACACTGGCTTTTCACCCCCTTAATCATTCACAACAGAGGTTTCTTTCTCACTCATTCTGAGTCCACCTTGGCCCACAAGGTCTCTGTTCCATATTGTGTTCCTGCAGAATCAAAGGGAAGTGCCCCATCAGATGGAATGTTTCTATCATGGCAGGAAAAGGGAATGAGGCAAACTGTGTACTGGTGTGTGCAGAGGCTTCTACAGACAAGTGATCCCATTCACAACCACTCACATTATTTTGGCTAAAGCAAGTCCCATGGCCAAGCCCAGCCTCAGAGGGCTAAGGGAGCACCTCCCAATCATGTGCTCATACTAATGACCCTTGTACTCCCTCTAGAGCACCTAAGGCATATGCAGGGAGAGAAGGTTAAGCTTCATTTGAAAAGCATGTGCAACAGTGGATCTGTCCCACCCCACCTCTGAAATGGAATGACAATAATGTTACTTGCTTCATAAGGTAGTTTTAGGATTAAATGAATTAATACCTGTTAAGTATCATAGCGATGGACATAAAAAGCATAACAAATGTGACTTGTGTGAGGATGAGGATTATATTTTAAAAGCAAGAGTAGATGAAATCCACTGTGCCCAGAATCTTTATCAGTGACATTAGGAGGTGACTGATGTGGAATGAAATGCTGCCTAGAATTTTAATTAATGGACCTTTAGTAAATAGCTTAATATTATATATGAGCAAAAGCAAAGCAAAATATTTTTGCATTCACAAATGAGTACTATAATCTGATGCCTTATTATTGCTTTTCAGAATCTGGAAATTTTATGTGAGAACTTGGTGTTGAGAATAGGTTTTCCTATCATTTATTTTTAAGCTTAAACACTTGTTCCCATAGGGTCAGTGCAAGCATGACTGCAACTGTTTGAAATGAAAAGTAAATATGTGAAAATAATTCTCATTACTTTGAGAAAATATTTAATGCTTAGCTCCATGACTTCTAATTTAAAATATACATAAGCACAGAGGTCTGTCTTCAAAATGAGAACTCCTGCATATCTTTCCTCTTTGATATTCATAGTTCATGTGTCTGTGTAGTGTGGTGCTTGGGTAATTGGAGTTACTCTAATGTTTTAATCTTTGGGGTAGAAGGAGTGAATAAATATACAATCTGTCTTACAAGACATTAAAAGTATATTTCCAAATAGAGAAACTGTTTAAAATAATTCATAACTTTCAGTTATTGAAAATGCTCACAGAGCCTTGAGCTATGTAACAGGGCTCCTTCAACCACCACTGATGTCTAAAACCTATGAAATGCTAAAATAGTATTCAAAGATCATTTCACAGTGACACTGTCCTCAGCTATACTATTTGAAATTTTAGCTCCATGTTTTCTTTGTTCTTCTCCTTAACATTTGTCTCTCTTTCTTATGCTCTAAAGTTTACTTATTCACTGTTGATCTTCTTCCATGGAATTTTACACTCTGAAGAAGGCAGGGACCTTTGTGTTTTGTACACAGCTGTATCCACACCACTAGAAATAACACCTGGTGCAACAAATGTGCTTAATTAGTGAGACCTCTCAACAGGGATTTCACTCCACACACACCTTTGGTTTGATGTTAGAGAATATGTGTAAGAGGTAGAAAGCTACCAAATAATAAAATGAACATTTTCATTATTATGAAAAAATAAATGTCAAGACACGTGCTATTGGTTGGAACTCAATGTCATAAGCATGTAGTATGAACTTGTTCTGTCTTGAAAGCCAGCCATGGGATCTTGCTTTAGATGTGGTTCAGTTAATTGAGTGAGTTTTATAGCATTCTGTTGGATAATAAAGCCCAATTACACCTTTGCCTGATTTTGAGTTAGTTCTAACGGAAACATTCCATGGCCAAGCCTCCAGACCTTAGAGTGGTGAATCCAGCAGGTCGCAGTCTTCCCCATGTCTCACACCACTCCATTTTCCATACTGTGCTCTGTATGGTGCTCCAGCCTTGAGCCAAGTGGAAGAGGTCCTAATTTGGGCCGATTTGTGATATTATATTCTGGCCACATTGCAGGTGAGACTAGAGTTGTCCCTATTTCCTCCTGTAGTCACATTGATGCGACTTATAATTACTACAGTCAGACTCCTGCTTGTCTGAGTAGCCAGTGAGAAGCCATTGACAACAGGATATTGTCCCTGTCAAATAGAACAGACCTGGGAAAAACCCCTGGTGGGAATTGGTGGGTAGGTGGGTTTTTACTATTTGAGGGTGAGCCAGTGATGATAATGAAGCACATTTACTATTTGGGTTTACTATTTAGTAAGCACCTTAAATTTTACCAGGTGTTTTCACGTGGTGATGTTAGCAGTAATGGTGAGACAGAGGAGATGGCTATTGTGCACCAGGAATATGTGGTTCTCATTTCCTTCCACAGCTCCACATGGGCTAGTTATTCTAATAACCCTGCTTGTGAAAGTGTCCCTAGCTTGTTCTGATAACAAAGCTGAACAGTGGCAGAACCGGGATCTAAACATAGTTTTCCAGCATAAATTGTGTGTGGTTTCTTTATGAATTCTAAGCAGAAAATGTGAGCTCTACTACATGCTTTTTTTTTATATATATATACTGGGATTGAACTCGGATACATTCAACCACTGAGCCAGATCCCTGGCCCTATTTTATATTTTATTTAGAGACAGGGTCTCGCTGTGTTGCTTAGCGCCTTGCCCCTTACTGAGGCTGGTTTTGAACTCGTGATCCCAAATCGCTGGGATTCCAGGTGTGCAGCACCACAACCCCTCTACTACATGCTTTTTATGCAAGAGGATATGTATTTGATGTGCAACATGGGAGTACTCTAGAAATATTTGTAAGCCTATCATATTAAACAAATAAGGTAGCTATTGGTAGCAGTCAGTATGAAAATATGCATTTATATATTTTTTTTCAAATATCACTTTTCAGCCTTCTATCTTCAATCATATTTTCTCCAAAATTGGAGCGTAAAACCTCAGAGGGCATAATACCAACAGACACTGACAATGAGAAGGGAGAAAGAAACAGCAAATGAGTCTGTTTTAATGTAGCAGGAGATGAGCAGGAAGATTCAGGTCATGACCCCATCAGCACAGAGACTCATGCAGCTAATTCATTCATTGTCCACCTCATTTCACCTGTGATGACCAGCCCAAGTCAAAGCATATTGGGACAGCATAATCTTTGAAATACTTGCCTTATGTAACCTAAGTAACTTGGAAAGAACATTTTTTTCTTTAGCTGTGTGGACCTAATTTGGGAGATTTTTATAGAAATGGATTGTGTTACATGGAGAGAAGGTAAGAAAATTGTGCCTACATTTACTGCTTTTGTTGTTGTTGTTGTTGTTATTTGTTTTTTGGATATCTGTTTGAGATCATTAGTTTGTTGGGAACTAAATGGGAGTTCTTTTTGTCTTTTTTTCCCCTTAAATTATGTGTTCCAAGATAACTGGAAAAATTCCACTTGCCTAGCACCATAGCCCAACTTTGTGTTTGTTTCTTCTTTTGGATGCTTTTTTAAAAAATTCTAATTTGTTATATAGGATAGAAAATGTCTTATTACAATTCATATTATACATATATATGTTACATTTTATACATATACACATATTATACATATTATACATATACATATACATATAGAGCACAATTTTTCATATATCTGGATGCACACTTGGATACATTTTGTATTAGTTTGCTAGGGCTGCCCTAAAAAAGTACTTTAATGTGTAAAGTATTTTAATGTGTAGGTTATTTCATTTGGCAAAATGATCTCAAGGCTTGTCTATTTTATAGCATGTGTCAGAATTTTATTTTTTTTAAACTCATATTCCATTTTATGTGCACACCATATTTTTCTTATTCATTCTTTCATTGAGGGATAATTAGGTTGTTCCTACTTTTTGACAATTGTGAATAATGATGCTGTGAACTTTGATATACAAATACCTATTTAAGTCTCTGCTTTCAGTTCTTTTGTATATATGCCCAGAAGTGGAATTGCTGGATCTTACAGTTCTATGTTTAATTTCTTGAGGAAATGTCATACTGTTTTCCAAAGTGGCTCCACCATTAACACATTTTTTTCAATGTGTTCTTTTAGATATACATGAGGGTAGGGTGTATTTTGACATATTGTACATACATGAAGTAAAACATATTCTAATTAGGACCCATTCTTGTATTTAAATATGATGTGGAGTTTCACTGGTTATATATCCATATATATATATATATATATATATATATATATATATATATATATATATATATATATATATATATATATATTCATACTGTCTTTCCTGTTCCCAAACCCTTTTGTTCCCTTCATTTCCATTTGTCTAATCCAATGAAATTCTAATCTTCCTCTCCCTACCTTCCCTTGTTGTGGGTTGATGAATATGTTTTTTAAAAGACATTGAAGTTTAGGGAATTTAAGTATATACTTAACTGAGCAAAAGCATATTTTTCTCTGAATAGATGCCACTATCATAATGCTCCCAGGAATTGTAAATCTGCAGTTCTCATCATCCTTGAGTATTTCTTGTTGATGATCAAAAGAAATTGATTTAATTATATTTATTTTTAGAATAAAATGCATTTATCTATTAGAAATGGAGAAATTCTTAAAAAGTATTTGTTGTTTTTGAAGAAATTTAGATACAGAATTCTAATATGGGATAAAAAAACTGAATTTTTAAAATGGTATTCATCTAAGAATCCTGCATTTTCATCTCAAGTTCTGCTTTTAGACTCTGTACCTTGAGTCACAGTGGGCAGCTGTAGAAATAACAACTTTACATGTATGCTTTGATCGACTGACCAGTTGATATACTGGTATCTTTTTTGGTCATGGGAGCCCAATAGCTGGTTGAATATGGCTGAGTGTACTGAGAACTCTTAGTCGGTGGTATGAGGGCTCTCCGCAAAATTTAACATAATGTCACATAGCCAGAATTTCATGGTTGATGGGATGACCCCATTTCTAATGTTACCTTGTCTCTAACTTCAAAATATCAAATGTATGCCAAATAGGATATCAAAATATCATCATTCTATGATATTTACTTAGGGAGGATTGTTACAGAGCCATTCAAAAGTTATATTGTGCCACACGTGGTGGCTCATACCTGTAATCCCAGCTACTTGGGAGATGGAGGTAGGAGGATCACAGTCTAAGGCCAGCCTGAGTAGGTTTGAGAGCAGTCTTGACAACTTAGTGGAAACCTGTTTCAAAATTAAGAATAAAAAGAGCTGGTGATGAAGCTCAGTGGCCAGGTACCCTGAATTCATTAGCCAGTACCACCCCTACACACACACACACACACACACACACACACACACACACACACATTGTATCCTAATGCTCTCATCTACTCATAACTTTCTAAATTGAAGAAAGAAATAGTAGAGTATTTAGGGGACTCAGTGGGAGACTGGTTAATTGCAAGGTGTTACTATGACAGTGCCTATCTCCTGCTTAGTCCCTGAGCTAAATTCTCATTTCATAGTATCAGCTGAATGAAGATGTGTTTCCCTGAGTAACACAGCATCCCCTTAAATTCAAATGTTTATTAGTCAAAGCATTTTTAGTTCTGTCACCTATGAAAATTGTACTCCTTTCAAAATCTGTGTCTTTTTTTTAAGCAACCTACTTTTTCATTTTTTCTCAATTTGTCCCAATGTCCTATAGTATGGCTCTTACTTTTCCCCTTTTTATCATATCTCAGTGACAGTAATGGTTTTCGGGCTAATCTTTCTGTTTCCATCTTTGCTGATTTTTTTTCCTACACTGGGCTGTAAAATTGATAAAGTACATGTTGTTATCATTTATGAATGAACTAGTTGAGACTTAAAGCAATTTAGCAATTTTCTAAAGCTACAAAGCTAGCATATAACAACCCGGCTTTCTGACTCTTAGTTCAACATATTCTCTGCCTCTGAAATCCTTGTTTTTGCAGTCTTGTAGAAATAACTTGCAGTCTCCTAAAAGTGCTTGCCCTCTGAAGTATTTGGCACATTGATGACCAGTTAATTCTGTTTCTGAATCTACTGTGAACCTGTTTAAAATAGGATGCAAATTAACCTTTTTGGTAACTATGTAAGTTTTAAAATTTACCAATTACAAGTTATCTGCTTGCCAATTGGAAGCAAATGGCAACACATATCTCATTGGACCTAAAGCAATGGGTATGAAGTTTAATACACATTTATCAAACATCTGTTTTGACTGTTTATTGATATAGACCACAATAGCTATAGGAGATTAGAGAACTCCATGCAGGCTATCACAGTTAAGGGTGAGTTAAAAGCTGTCAGAATGTAATGTTTCATTGAGTAACACAATTCATAACTGGAAGACATGGTAGGGTGTAAGTTGTGGGGTAGTATTTATATAGGCAAATATAACATGTTAGTAAATGAGATTTTTATTACCTAATTTTATATATATATATATATATAAAATACATTCATGCTAATTTTTACTCACAGTTAAAATGTGATGTTTGTGACTGAAAAGAGAGCAATTAACTGAAGTGTTTTTTTTTCCCTTTCTCTGCAGAGGTAGTGTAGGATACTCCTGTCTCTTCTTGAATACACAGGTAATATTTAAGTAATATTTTGCATTAAAAATATTTTTAGTTGTAGAAGGACACAATACCTTTAATTTATTTTATTTATTTACAGGTCCTGAATATTGAATGTAATGCCTTATGTGTGCCAGGCAAGCACTCTACTACTGAGCTACAACCCCAAGCCTCTGAATTATTTTTCAAAGCAACTGATTCCAGGATCTTATAAGTCTTAAAACAGGAAGGTAATGACTTTCACTAGTTTAAAGACAGTTGAAAATATTATCCCTATCTTCTTTTAAACTTTGGAAAGATTGAAAAAAATGGATACTAACATAGTTTCAATAAAAAACACAAAGTATATGCTTATTTTTGATTACTGGTAATAACAGGAAATGTACATCAATATCTAAACAGTGTCATTGAAAAGGAGTAAGGGAACAGGTTTTGATAAAGTTGTGCAATTAGTTGTAGATTTAAAAATATTAGCAATGAGAAATGATACTAAGGACAATTAAGTATTTGATCAAACTATAAAATACAGGCAATAAGCTGCTAGCCTTATGCAGGCAGGTACTGTGTCTATTTTCATCATCAACAAATGCTTAAAATAAGAACTGGCATGTAGTGTTCAACAAATATGTCTGCAAGACTATTATTTGAATTAAAAAGGGAAATTTTATGAAAATATTTCTGCAAGGTTTTTATTCAAGATGCATTAAAAAGGATGTGGATCCAGAAGATCGGGAAAACTCAGACATCTTTTTTTTTGTAAATATAAATGCATGTACATGTGTTGATTGACTTATTTTTGTTATTTTAATCTCATCCTTATCAAGTATGTGTCTATGAATATACAAACAAGTACTATTACAGTAACTTTAGATTCAGCAAGGAATTTGCACCTAAAAATGCAAGCTGTATAATTGTCCCATCAATTAGTTGTTTTTTTAAGAAAATACTATGAATTTTGTGGCTTAAACCAATAATTGTTTATCATTGCTCTAGTGTCTAGGGTCACCTGAGGTGTTCTGGTGATCCCTGCCAGGTTTTATTGAGGTAGTTAGTGCTGGGAGCCATCAGCCAAGTAGGTATGATAATCTCCTTGCCAGCTTACTCCCATGCTGTCTAGTGGAAGGACTTCTGAAAGGTGACCTTGCTCAAGGACCAGGGCGGTTTAGCATAATAGGAGATTAGGGTGTTCCCCCTTTAGAATAGGGCAGTTTAGCATAATAGGAGATTAGGGTGTTCCCCCTTTAGAATAGGGCGTATCCTGCTGCTGAGTTCCCCTTGAGTTCTTAGGGTCAGACAGTATATTTTGGGAGACAGAAGCCCATGTGGAGTGAATTTGGGCAGAGTAGTGGATTTGGGCAGAAGTGGATTTGGGCAGAGAACGTGGATTCCCCCAGAACGTGTTTGTAGACAGCTGGTGTGAGTTCGGGAATAAAGAATTGCTGTTTGAATCTACAAGCTGTGTGGAGACTCCTGATTTGTGCCCAGCCAGAGACTGCGGCAAGTTAGGTTTGTTCATGTGTCTGCAGCCAGGAGGAAATTGGGTGGGCACAGATTATATTGGGTGAGCTTACTTGCCCATGTCACAATTGGTTGGCTGCTAACTGGGATAGCAGGGCTGATGGTTGTGAGGGTCTTTAAAAGCACTATTCGGAAATTTCATTATTTTCACAATTTTAAAGGTGAAGAAAATTGACATTCAGGTATGTTAATAATAACTAATATTTATTTGACACATAAATTTGAGCATCATGATGATTAGGTAAATTAGGCCTTATTAAGTAAATGATTAGCATGTCATCTATGAGACTAGCCTGGTCATTTCCATGTGGAGAATTTGCAGGGTTTCAAGAAGAGAGCAAAAGCACACTAGAATTCACTGTCTTCTCTTGGTCACAACACTTAATTGGCACCCCCAGAGCTTTAGATGCAAGATGCAGGGGTGAAGATGGAGACTCTGCCTTTATTTTATTTTCTCCCCCAGACAGGGTCTTACTGTGTGTACAGGCTGGCTTGCTGGCTTTCAACTCCTAGGCCCCAGTGATTCTCTTACTTTAGCTTCCTGAGTAACTGGGTCTGCAGATGAGCATGTGCTCATCTTAGGACTATTGATGCTATTGATGGCAACAGTTGCAAAACTGTATTGCAAGGGCCTGGATACAGAGAGGGGAAAAATTTGTGACCACTTTGAAACTAGACCACCTGTGGCAATTTTCAGTTACCAATGAATGAATGAGTCCAGTTAACCAAGGGGGATTTTCTGTTGTTTGGTTGATTTTTGCTTTAATTAAACAAGATTTTGCCTTTCTTTTCTGATGAACAATTATAACAACAACAACAAAAATCTTACAGTTCTAAATTTTTCCTAATAATACCACACATCATGGACCAAATTTTCACAGATTCTGCTGGGTCCTCACAGCCACAGTGTGAGAATGTTATTGTTTTCACAGTTTTAAAGGTAAAGACTTATGAATAATAACTAGTAAATGGCATTAATTCAACTTATAATTTTTAGCATCAAGAGAATGAGGCAAAGTGGGCCTTAAAATGTAAATGAATAAAACAGTAAATGAATAAAACTAAATCATACTTAGTTTTGCCAGTTCCAGAAGTGGCTTGCTGGAAAGACTTCATTGTTTTTTTTTTTCATTAATATTCAGATGGCTGTTGCTTATTTTTGATTTTTTTTCATACCTCACGTAACTTGTTTGCCTACTTAATTCCTTACTCTCTGTTCTCCCTCTTCTATGTAGGATGGCACCAAAACAGTAATTAAAATACTCCATATTTTTAGTTATTTCACTTTAAATAGTGTGCACACTTCCATTAAATACTTTTTAAACTTTTTTTAAAAAAAATTTTGTTGCGGATGGACCTTTATTTCATTTATTTGGTTTTATATGTAGTGCTGAGAATCAAACCCAGTACCTCAAACATGCTAGGCAAGCGCTCTACCACTGAGCCACAACCCCAGCCCACCTTTCTTAACTTTTTGTTCCTATCTTTCTCTCTCTTGTGTTTATCTTTGTTGTTGTTGTTGCTCTATTTTCTTTTCGCTATCTTTCCCCTACGATTTCTTTTTCAGTGTGATGTCTGAGTTAATTGTTTGGATCTAGAAACCATCTCATTATTTTTTGACCAGCTAGCTAGTAATAGAACTTGAACTTTTAAAAGATGAGATTAAATGAAGTGTTAATATTTTAAAATACATTGGTAGGAGATGAGTTAAGTAGGTGCTAAAGTATTGAAACAAAACCATTCGTTTGGAACAAATTCCCAGTATAAGAAAACTCTTGCTCCACAACGTAATAAGCAACCTGTTACAAAAACCTAGAATGCCTTTGTCTTTATCTTCTGCTAGAAGCTGGAAGCAGCTATTATAATTATTGCTGAATGTCTTTCTTTTTGATAGAAGTTCAGTAAAAGATTGTCTTTGGTGTATTTTGAATGAATGATTCAAGGCAACAGAGTGGATGTTTTCCTGGGAATTAGCAGATTTTTGTTTTATTTCTTTTTTTAAAAAAAATAATATCATTTTAGTCATCATCTTTGTATGTTCTAATAATATTTTCAGTGGTCTGATTATACTTCTATACTTTGAACAGTGTATTTGCAAAGACCAGTATCAAAGAATAAGAACTCATTTGTTCAGGTTTTATTTTTTTAATTTTTAAAATTCTAATTTGTTATATATGACAGCAGAACACATTATAATTCATATTACATATATAGAGTACAATTTTTTATATATCTACTTGTATACAAAGAATATTCACACTATTCGTGTCTTCTTCATACATGTAGTTAGGATAGTAATGTCCATCTCATTCCACCATCTTTTATTTATACCCCCTTGCCCCTCCCTCCCCTTTGCCCTATTTACAGTTTGTCTATTCCTCCCATGCTTACCCCCCAACCCCTCTATGAATTAGCCTCCTCATATCAGAGAAAACATTTGGCATTTGTTTTTTTGGGATTGGCTAACTTCAATTAGGATTATATTCTCCAAAACCATCCATTTACCTGCAAATGCCATGATTTTATTCTCTTTTTCTTTGTTTATGATATTGTTTCTTCCCCATACAAGAATAAAACTGAGCACCTACTCAGTATCAGGCACTGCTCTATTCTGGAGAAAGGGGAATCACAATGATAAGTCTACCCAATTTCACTTTAAGCATTTAAATTATTTTAATCTCATTTATTTTTATTGCAGACCTAAGAAGTAAGAATGAAGCCAATTTTACATATAGGGACCCATGACCCAAGAACATGTGCTTTAAAGTGGGTAGTGATATAGAGATTATGTGCATCTAAAACCCATGAGCATAACCCACAGGATACACCACTTCCTCTGGCCTTGGTGTAGTGATGATCCTCTGGAGGACATATATATGCAAATGGACTTTCTGAATGCTATGTGGTCAGCCAGGGATGCCCCAGGTGTGTGGTGACAAAAGAAGTTCAAGGTGTTTCATAGAGGGGAAGTTTCACATAGGGAGACAAAATGTTCTAGTATTTCAATGAGTTTCAATAGTTCAGGGAGTTGAATTTTGAAGAAAGACTTAATGTTTGCTAGATGGAGAGGAGAGGACAGGGTGGAGAGGACAGGGCAGCCTGTTGCCAGAGGAAACCTAGGGAGAAAATATGGGCTGTAAAGTGCATTTAATAAGTATATTTGATGTTGAAGAATGTGGGGCAGCACTTTGTGACTCAGAGGACAGATCTGTGCACCCCCTGTTTTGGCAGCTTTCAGATCCATTGTTGAAGTAGGACAGAAGAAGTTGGACACCTGAGGAATTTTCAGGAAGCAGCTTTATTGACTGCAGTGTTCAGAGGTAGCTCTTGCCTAAGAATTCTTACTCTGAAGGAAGATTTTGGAAATTCTTTGAACTTTTTACCCAGCGGGAAGAGGGGCCTAGAGATTTACATAATTTTTTTTTCTTTCATTGAGTTCTCATGGCCAGTATCCAAACTTGGACTTCTTTATACCTCAAGTATATTGGTACAATGTTTGATTCCCGTGTGGCATTCAGGGTTAAACATTTGATTTAATGAATGAATATAGCTTTCACAGGGCAGATAGAGTTATCAACTTTTTTGCATATTGGCAAGGCTAGTGAACATTAATTGAAATCAGTTCCAATTCAGTAATAAGGTTGAGTGAAATTTCAATTTGGCTTAACTACATGTGGGGAGTAGAATAAACATCTATATATTCTTTTTAACATTAAAAAAGCTTGAGAATTTCTTCTCAAACACAATTTAGTGATAATTATTTCTACTGATGGCCAAGTTATTAAACCTGGGGATCTCTACTAAAGCTCACAATGGAACCAGAGTGCTCCTTCTCAAGACTCAGGCTTCCTACTCTTGATATCATAAATTATCTTTCAAATTATATTTTATTAAGTTATTTTCAAGTTATAAGAGACAACATTTCTGCAAAGCTTCTGAAATAGTTTTAAAATCTCACTCAGAATTTCTGCTCTAGTATATGACAACTGAAAAGTAAGAATGTAAAAAGAAGAGCTAGGGAAATTTTTACTTCTGTGGTTTCTTAGATCTCAGTACTCTAGCTACACATTTGAACTAATAAGCTATATGAATTTCCTTCCTAAGTCCAACCAAATCCTGAGATTTTAGGAACACAAAGGATTAATTAATACATTTCCATTTTATTTATTTATTATCTCCTTTAGTTTGTAATTTCCATTTACTCATTTTGTAAGCATTTATTGAATACCTACTCTTTGTTAGAAATTGTACCCAAAGAAATAGGCATTTGGTTTTTTTTAGATAATTGAGAATTTGAAAATACTAATTCCTAGTTTAGACATTTTTGCATTTTTACCTGAAAAACACTCTTTCCCACTTTTTCCTTGGTAGCAAGGAACACATGGTTTAGAACCACTTAAGGGAAATGTCTAACATATGTGGGTTGCATTAGGAAGGTGAATCATATGGAACTGCCGTATTCAACCATTTTGATCCCCAATGCAACAAGTTCATATAGCTCAAGCTACTAAAGGAATATTTTTAATGGTTAATGTATTTCTAATAAAAATTTCTGGAATGTTACTCTAAAATATCTAGGTATTACTAATGATGAGACTGAATAAAATTCACAGCAGATACATTATGTGTACACATACTTTTCATGGTTATTAAAAGCAGATGTTCAGTGTTCTTGGTAAGCATCTTAAAATTATGTCTCTTTGTCAATAATTCAAGAACTTAACACTGAGTAAGGCACTATTTATCTCAGTTATACACAAATATTGACAATGCTTCTTTGTTCAAGAAGGTTCTATAAGCCCTTGAAATATTCAATATACTTTTGGGAGATTATTTTTCCCTGTGTTTTTTTTTTCCTACTATGTGTGATTTTTCAACATGCAAAATGTTTGGCTTGATGTTTATACAGGTTGTATATATGTGTTTACCCATAGACACAAATTCTGGATACGTTTCTTTTCATTTGAAAGAAAACTAGCTCAAGAATGGCAATTTATAGAGCAGACATACCATCAAATGGGTCACCCAACAATGTAGTCAAATGCAGGAAAAGACTTCTATATCTAAGATATAAGTGTATATATGTGTGTGTATCTTGGAGTAAAAATCAGTTCATGGTAAAACTGTAAATCTGTCACTTTTGTCAAACAAATGTAAGAATTTGTCTCCTATATATCTGACCATATTTGTAACTGATGTAACTCCTATCTATTTGACCATATTTGTAACTAACTGGATTCAGGAGATACAGATTTTCTTATTAATATGAATAATTGAACAGCAAATAATCTTTGCTCATCTCCATTATGCATTAATATTAGGATAGATTTAGTAGATAATTTTTAAACAATATTAATAACATCATATTTCACTTGTCAACATAAACTAAAAAATTAGTCATTGAGTCTTCAATTGAGGCAAATTGTGTCCCACAGGTAAAGAAAATATAGATAAATGAGCCCTATTTTTTCTTATATTTTATAAAACAATTTAACGATTTCAGGATAAAGTCACAATATAAATTGTATAAAGCAATTTTAATATTCCTAACTTTTTTGGTGTTTAAAATTTTCCAAAAATTATATTTGGTAAAATGTGTGTGCTCATTAATAGAGTCCAAATTCAGTTTTCCCGTGGCATGAGTTTGATGGAAAGATGTAATACCAGTAGACAGGTGTGATCGTGCTTGCCTGTAAATCCCAGCTACTCAAGAATCTGAGGCAGGAGATTGGCAAGTTCAAGGCCAGCCTGAGGAACTTAATGAGAACTTAATGAGACCCTGTCTCAAAATAAAAACAATACAAAAGGATGGATGTAGCTCAGTGGTAGAGTGCTTCTGAGTTCAATCCCCAGTACAGGGCAAAAAAGATGAAATACCCGTCAATGCAAAGTAGATGCTTAATATATTCATTTTCTCCATCTATGACATTTTTTTCAAAGCTGTTGTTGTGTTCTTTTAATACACAGTCAGTCAGACACAGCTCCGGAGAGACATTTTTTTCTGCCAAAGTCTAGTGACCACTTTCTGCCAAAGTCTAGTGCTCAGGGCAGCCTTAAACCAGATGTTTGAAAATAGCAAGGAAAATGAGATGAAAACATGGGAAGCCAGCAGAAGGTGGCTGGACCAGATAGCAAATGCTGGTGTTCTCTTTCACTTTCAGTCACTTCTTTCACCAGACTTGGTAAGGAATCACACGACTCTGGTTGTCTATATTAACTGTAAGCTACATTACTGCATGTTCCCAAATATGAAGTGGTTAGTCATTTCCCACTCATTCTCTCCTTTGTAAGTACCTCAGCTGCCATTAGCTATTTTATATAAAGTCACATTTTTCCATGGTCATTCAAATTTTAATAAGTATGTAAAAATATATTCCTTTTTTCCTGATTTTTAAATCTCTTTTCTGAGGCTGCTGAAAGCTGAGAAAGCCTCCATGTGCTACAGCTTCTTCTGTCCCTAAGCACTGACTAAAAATGGTCATCAGGAAAAAAAGAGGTTCTTTCTACTATAATTCCCTTATCCAGCCCACTGTGAAATCTGAATTTCCATTAAGATTGATAATCAGGAGAGTATTTCATAGAGGAGCTCAGACAACTTACATGCATGTGTGCTGTCTGACGATATGTTTAGAATTTGCATGTGTTAAAAGAAATTGTGGTTTTTCTTTATCACATTTGTCCTGTTGAATCTAGGAGCACTGTGCTAACTGCAATAGAATTAGCCATGTTTGTTCATCCACACTGGATATGAAGAAAGCATTTTGAAATATTTGAAAAATAAAACCGTGCTAAATTTGGAGGGTTTTTTTTTCCACATGTACTTTCTGTGATTGTGAGAGTGGTCATGATATTTAGAGGCATAGATGTTCACTTTTACATATGAATCTCAGGTGTGTGTTAAAAGGGATTGTGATTTTTAGTAGGAAATCCTATTTCATTCATTCAAGCATACATAGAAAATGTAGCTACTAAGTGATAAGGTTGAGTTTTTAAATAAATATGTATGAAGTTATACATAAAAAATAATGCTTTGAGTGATGCTGAGGGTAACAAGGTGATTGCTGACTGCACAGCTATAGGAAATTCTGGAAAAATGGGGAAAGAAGTCCATTTCAGGGTACTTCAAAGTAACTACACAGATTCTCTGAAAAGAATCTGTGCACTCCATGTGGGTAATTTATTTTTACTTATTTGTAGTACTGGAGGACTGAACCTAGGACCTTTTGCCTGCTAGGTATCTATTCTTTACTGAGATAGATTCCCAGCCATTTTATTTTATTTTGAGATAATTTCACTAAGTTGCTCAGGCTGGCCTCAAACTTGCAATCCT
The DNA here is from genome assembly GCF_048772815.1 of Callospermophilus lateralis. Lineage (NCBI taxonomy): Eukaryota > Metazoa > Chordata > Mammalia > Rodentia > Sciuridae > Callospermophilus > Callospermophilus lateralis. Next base: position 314,070 of record NW_027513641.1, on the reverse strand, counting down.
TATGTCTAAGCCTCCCAAATAGGTAGATTACAGGTGATTGATATTTTTATTTGGTTAATTTGAAATAAAATACTTTTGGAAAAGTGTTTAAAAACAAAATAAAAATTAGTCATTGTTTGTCAAATGAAAATTAGTTTCTGATAGGAAGCTCACTTCCTATCACATTAAATATTTGCTAATGAATGAGTAAATGAATGAGATTTATCATTCTCTTTACTTTAAAACTGTCATAATCTAATTAGATGTTGCTACTTTTAAAGCAAAAAATTTTACTTGCATTTTCGAGGATTAGGAGAAAATTTTACAATCATATAACTAAGCAATGACCTAGTCTACAATACATGAAGAACCCTTATAACTCAACAGTAAAAAGACAAATGACCCAGTTTAAAATTGGGCAAAGGATTTGAAATGGCAATAAGAACATGAAAAGATGATCTTCATCATTAGCCATTGGGGAAATGCAACTAAATCTATGAAGAAAGATTACATCACCTGTGCTATGGATACAGTTGTAATCCATAAGACAGATAACAACAAGTGTTGGTGAGGATATGGACAGACTGTGATCCTCATAAATTGGCCATGAGAATATGAAATAGCACAAATATTGGGAACACAGTTTGCCAGTTCCTCAAAATGGTAAACATAGACTTTCTGAATTATTCAGAAATTCTACCCCTAGGTAATAATCAAGATTGCAGAGATGACAATTTTCTCAACTATTTGCATCTGTATTGTACTTTTTTGAAATCTGGGGTTGCCTTACTGATTGTTTTTCATACAATGAAAATTTCTTATCACCTCCTTTACCCTCTACAAATGTTGTACCAAAATATGGTAAGAGCTTATACTAACATATTAAACTGTTGCTTAAAACATATTGTGCTGGTTGTTTAAAAGGTACATATACATCATTAGGGAACTTTTAAAAGTTGTGTGTAGTAAGGTTAATTATATTTTCATTATGAGACTATTAAAAGACCCTATAGAGAATGCATTAAACTGCTAATAGGAAGGCGAAAATCTGATAGCATGGTGATATTGCTAAGAGTCACACTGATATAATAAGTATATCTGGCTGTACATGCCAAAGCTTGAAAATTATAAGTTGAAAGAATGAGACAAATAGCTAAAAGGAATTGGATCAGATATTCACAAGATTCTAGACTAAATTTCCATGAAGACAGTTAAGTGAAATTATTCTTGCCCCCAAACTCTCTGCAAGAAAAATATATATACATATGTGGAAATTGCTTTTATCACAGTCCTAGTAAATAGCAAATTGAACAGTGAATAAATTATCCCATTATAAAATAGGGTAGCTGTTATATAATGTGGTTTTAAAATAAAATTTTACTTTTGCTTGTCAGCTGTTATTTTTATGAGACTTTACAAACTAAGAGTCAAATGTCATTCTCTATGAAATTATTTGTAAATGAAATCAACATGATTACAGTCTAGCTACAAAATAGGCTGAAAAAATGTGTGTATAACCATTAAATAACAGAGAAAATGAAAAATATAAAATCATAAAAGGAATGTGTAATTTTCTGGAACTTGTCAATTTCATTTTGGTCAGGAAGGTCTTAAGGATGGATTGATATATTTTGCATATAAATGAAGCACAAATTAAGCTATGTTTCATCCAGATTTACATTATGTCATGGCATCTTACATTACATTGCATTCAATTTTGTCATATTGTTTTTCTTTCTTTGTATACCAATGAACAAGCCATGCTAGAAGATACACTGGTTGCACTATTTGATTTGGAAAAGGATTAATTTTACTTTAAACCATCAGAAGAGGAACCACTGGTTGCAAGTAAGTAACTATGTGTTTGTAGAATTTCTTCAGCTCCAGACAATAGCATATGCTATAATTTTGATATTAATATCATGTATAGTTACTTTATGAATTGAAGGATTGAAAATCCCTCTTTTGGTTTAGCAATTTTCTATCACTAAACCTGACAAAAGCAGTAATTTAGAAGTTATACATTCAGAAAAGTAGCAATACCTACAGTTTAATGCTCACATTTTCTAGTTTTTGCAAGTCATGATCATTCATATATTATTTCTACATTGTCATGAATTGGTTTAAAATGGATTTATCAGTTCAAGGAATCTTCCATAGTTTGCTGATTTTTTATGTGTGTCTCCTTATTTTTTTCATTAAGTGTGAGGATCCCCCATCCCAATGTTATGATAAAGATGTAAGCTTCTTCAGGCTGGAAGAGGTCATTTTTCACCTTTTTTAAAGATCTAGTACAATAAATAGAGACTCAGTAGAGGCTCACTGAATCCATGATCTTATTTAGAAATGATAATTATTATTTCATTTGTTCCTCACAAGTTTCTTGAATGCCTACTTCTTGCCAAGAATTTTCTAGGTATTAGACTCAAGAGAGAACTAAGTTATTGTAGCTCATTGGATTTATGTTCAAGTGGAGAAAGACAATAAGTCAAATGAACAAGTTGATTTTATAATGAAGTAGAAGACAATAATAAAAGAAAATAAAGGAAAAAGATGAATGGATAGATGAGAAGTCACAAAGAATAGGGCAGTGAGTGAAGTCTCATTAAGGAGAACAGAGCCCTGAAAGGGTGGAGGGTACAAGTCATGCAGATGTTGGGAGCGGGGTATCCCCACAGATTAGACTCTGAGGTGGGAATGTATGTGGCACGCTCTCAGATGAGCAAGCAGGCCTGTGTGGGTATAGGAGAGCAAATGAGAGGAACAGAGAGGGAGAGAACAGTCCATGCAGCACTCATCAGCCCCCTGGGAAGAGGTTTTCCTTTCCATCCAAGCCATTGAGAACAACAGGATTTGGCTTTACTTAGTAAAAGGCTGCCTCTGGCTGCTGTGTTGAATAGACCATTCCCTGGACTAGGACAGAAGCCCAGGGAAGAGTTAGCTACCCACTGAATGACTAGGGTGAGAGATCATGGTGACTTAGCCTCAAAGATACTGTAGAGATGGTAAAAAAAAAACATGTCAGTGCTGTTTATATTATTTTTAAAAAGTAGAGAGAAAACAAAAGTAAAGTTTTATTTCCAATAGTGGACAAGAGAACCAGAACATGATGTATAAAGTTGGAAATGCAGGTTATATACAATAGACAATATGGCAAGGGGCCTTATTTGATGAGGGTAATATTTGAAGCAATTGTGTGATCTGTGAATACATATATAGAGAGAATAGGCGGTATTTTTGTTTACTTTAGTAGCATAGGCACAATTTTGCTGAAGGCAGAGATGACTATGATTTTTGATCTTATGTTTTTAAAGTTTTGCCTGAATAACTATAAGCTCACAGAAGTACTGTTTTCTGTGATTCTAATATGACTTTATTGGCAAGGGTTCTGTGGAGCCGTGGAAGAATGAATATCATATGCTTGATAAAACACTTACTTGTTATAAACCCATGGTAAGAGCTTTAAAACTGGCACATTGGAACACATGCTAAATATTAAAGGTAACCAGGACCATAGAAGTAATGGTAGTACATGAATGTAGCTGTACCTGTAAGAAGCTTTGCGATACATATTCAGCAGTATATTTTTGTGAATTTCCTCAAAGCACAATCTTGACTTCTGAAAATGGTTCTCTAAGGAAGAGCTAGTTTCAATACTACATGAGTAAATTTACCAAACAAATATTAAAAAAGTGATGATAAGAACGTAGTTCTCATTTTATGTTGGCTCAGGAAAGTAGAGAATTATTCAAAACCCAGGGGTCATCAAGTCTTATGTAAGTGTATAAAGAAACTAGAGTTTTATCATTCATCACACAGTTTCACATTTATATACATGTAGAAACAAAGGAGTTAGATGGACTAATAAATTCTGCATCATGCAAATGGGTAGTAATGGACTGCTTGTCTGTGAAGGGAGTAGTGGGTGTAGAAAAGAGGAAGCATAAAGGTATAAAGAAACAATTGACTTTGAACTTGGGTAACCTGAGTTGAAATCCTGGCTCCATTTTTATCTTCAAACATGAGAACATTAGCTTCCCCTAACTCACAGTGTTGAGAGGCTTAAATAAGATAGTATTTCAAATCCTCTAGCATTATATGTAGCTCAATATAGTACTCAGTTAGGTGTTTATACTTTATTTCCCTGACTTTTTTCCCCAAAAGCTATATTTATAGCTTCACCAATAGTTTTATTTATGTATTAGAGAATTGTAAAATTTAGAAGAATTATGGCTTGCCAAGCATTATGCCAAGAATTACGGCATCTCCAAGAAGTCTAGATTGAAGTCATCTTATTTTTATTGAGGAGATAATTTTTATACACATACACACACACACACACACACACACACACACACACACACAACCACCACCACTACCACCACCATCATCACCACTACCACCAAGTGCTGCACTAAGTTCTAGGAATATAATGATAATAAAACAAGTCCTTATTGGCCTGGAGCTTAGAGACTAGTGAAAGACACGAAGGAATAAATGGGCACTTTGCCACTTCAGTGATAAGGAAAGTACAAGGTACTGCCCATGAAACATAGTGAAGGGGGAATATACTAGCCAAATGATTAGATTGTATAGAATTAAATTTATTTTGTGGAAAGTCTGAATTTTTTAAAAGAAATACTGATAGCAGTTCTCCTTTTCAATGGTGAAGCAGATAATTTTATAATAATTAATTTCTAGGTGTTTTAGTCAACTTTCCATCTCTGTGATGAATATACCCTAGGAGAACAACTTGGAGGAGGAAGTTTACTTTGGCTCAAAGTTTCAGAGGTCTCAATCCATGGTCTATCAACTCCATAGTTCTGGGCTCAAGATGAGGCAGAACATCATGGTGGAAGGGTGTGGTGGAGGAAGGAAGCTCAGGGCATGACAGCAAGAAAGCAGTGAAGAAGAGACCTCTGCTCACCAGGGACAAAATGTATACCCTAAAGCCACATTTCTAGTGACCTATTTCTTCCAGCCATACCCTATCTACCTACAGTTATTGCTCAACTTATCCATATTAGTGGTAATCCACTGATAATGTTATAGCTCTAATATCTAACAATTTAGCCTCTAAACATGCTTACATTGTCTTACTATGAGCTTTTGGAGCACATCTCCTATCCAAACCATTACACTAGGAGAAATAATATTTTTGAGCCCTTACTATGCCTGTATGGGCCAACCACCATGCCTGGAGGTGTAGATATGATGAATTTTTAGACATGGTCCCCTTCTTCATAATATGACTACTTTATGTTATCCGTTAGGTGACAGCCTAGTTGGGAGACATGAATAATATATCAACTACAAAGATAGGACTTTGATAAATCCTATGAAGGAAATAGCATATATATAAAGAAAAAAAATGAGATAGGGTGAGGTGGCCCTTTAAATGGTGACCAGAGAAGGCTATCTACAGAAGTAGTTATAAAACTGAGATCTGTAGGTTGAAAAAGATCCAAAGCTGCAAAGGGTTAGGAAAGGGAATCCAGTCAGAGGGAGCTAATAACTTCAAAGTCAAAGAATTATCAAACTGACTGGCACACTCAGTGGTTGGGTGCCAGGTTTATGGAGATGGGATGGTACTGTTTGTTGAAACTCATCTAAGAGCCATTTCCTCCATAGATCTGACCACAGAATTTTTCCTTATAAAAACATGTTTTGAATCTTTTAATCATTAATCCTAATGACAGAGTTTGTTTTTCACCATAGATAAATTGCCACAAGTAAAACTCAATAATTTTCAAAAAGTGCTTTTGAAATGTTTTTGTTTTGAGTTTTGTAAATTCTTTGTATATTTTGGATGACAGTCCTTTATCAAATGTGTCTTTTGAAATATTTTCTCCTAGTCTGTTGCTTCTCATTCTTTGACATTATTTTTAGATATTATTTTTACAAAACAGAAGTTTTAAAGTTTAATGAAGGTCCCTTTTCAGTTCTTTTATTGATTATTCTATTGGTTTTGTTTAAAATGAAATTTCCATACACAGGATCATCTAGATGTTCTCCTATACCAACTTCTAGGATTTATGTAGTTCTGCATTTTTACTTTTAGATTTGTGATCCATTTTGAGTTAATTTTGTGAAGGCATTAAGCTCAATGTAAAGATTCTTCAAATAGATGTTTAGTTGTTCCAGAACCATTTTTTTTAAAAAAGACTATGTTCATTTCATCATTTTACTTTTGGTCTTGTCTTCAAAGATAATTGACTGTGTTTACATGACTCTGTTTTAGGGCTTTCTGTTTCTGGGTTTCATTGATCTGTTTTTCTATTCTTTGTCAATATCACACTATCTTGATTTCTGTAGCTTTATAGAAATCCTGATTCCAGGTAGTGTCTGTCTTCCAATTCTATTCTTAAATAATGTGTTGGCTACTCTGGGTCTTTTGCTCCTCCTTTTAACCTTTAAAATCATTTTGTCAGTTTCCATGAAAGAACATAGAATTTGTATCATGTATTGCATTAAAGCAATAAATCAATTTGGAAAGAAATGATATCTTGACATTATTAAGTCTTCTAACCATGGACATGGGGTAGTTCATATATATATATATATATATATATATATATATATATATATATATATATATATATATATATTATTTTAGCTTTCTGATTTGTTATACATGATGGCAGAATGCAGTTCATTTCATATTACACATATAGAGCACATGTTTTCAAGACACTGATTGTACACAAAGTATTTTCACACCATTCATGTCTTATACATGCACTTAGAGTATTAATATCAAACTCATTCCACCATCATTCATACCCCCCTACTCCCTCTCTTTCCATCCCTCCCTTTTGCCCTAACTAAAGTTCCTCCATTCCTTCCATGCTCCTCCTAACCCCCATTGCCATTATGAGTCAGTGTTAATGTTGATATCAGTGGGTATATATATGAAATTTAACATAATTTAAACTATATATGACACTGTATGAAAGGAGAGCTGGAAGATACAAATATTTAATATGTATATAAACAAGTGTTTTCTTCAGTGTCCATACATCATTTATTCTTTATTTTAGAAACCTGGAAAAAAAAGAAAAGATTTCCCCAATCATTAAAATGCTATTCATTTGAAACCCCTTCACCAAGAAACTTTCTGTCTTTCCAAAATTTATGCCTTTCTATCTTTCTTTTTTTAAAAAAGTAACAAAAATACAATGTTCATTATTATGTGGCATAATAAATATAAAGATTCATGTAATATTTTCTTTATTGATAAGAAGAAACAAATAGATAAATTTAATAAGTAGTTTGGAATCTGTGATCATAGAGGCCATTTGATCTTGAACTCTAGTTTCATTTCATTCATATTTCAAGAAGCAGGTTAGAAGTAACAAATTTTGAATTAACAACATGTATTAGATGCCTATTACGTTTTGCCCTTAATTTCTAATAAGATAGTTTGACTATTCTAGCTTTTTCAGAAGATTTTTACATTGTTTTATAATGAGGTGTAAATATTTGTCATGGATAAGATCATAAAATGAAGAGGAATTATGATAGCATTGTTAAAACTTATAGCATTTCAACTTTTCAAATAGTTGATTCTTTAAATAATTAAATTTAGGATCTTTGAAAGTAGCTACTATTTGGTCAGATAATTTCTAATGACTGTAGGGCATCAATAGAGGATGATTTATTTTTGATCTGGTAATCAGGGAATGGAGCTGAAAAAACCCATGCTACTTTTGTTAATGCTTGCTATGTACTCAATTCCTTGCATACTACTTAAGAAATATACCCCAAGGACTCATTTTGTCTCAAATATGAATGAGGCAGCTGCCCTGGGAGATTTTGAATCCAAACCATGTGTAGCTAAACTCCTCATTTAGTTAAGTGAGACATCTGGTATGTTGAAGTATAATGAAGTTTCCTATTACAAATTTTTATATGTGGTACAGTCATAAGTTGGTTGTTTTAGCTAATGAGAATCTGATTCAATACATTTTTACTGAACAGTATTTTATGTCTAACCTGAACTTGATACACGTGAACACTTTTAAATGTATCGCTTACTAGTAATTATCAGGATTCTTTGTAAAGGTTAAAAATACCTGCCTTAAATAATCCAAATATCCTATATAACATATTTTGAGTTTAGGAAGTAATATAACATTCATTGTCCTTTCAGATGTTCTTCTTACATATCAAATGGAAGGAAGCTGGCAAGCCCTGAAGGTTTACTTCTACATTGATAGTTACCATTTTGAACAACTGCCCCAAAGGTTGAAAAATGGCGGAGGGTTTAAAATTCATTCTGTTCTTTTTGCACAAGGTAAACTTTTCCCTTATATGCTTCACAGACTAAATTATATTCTGTTTATCAATTTTTAAAATTAATTTTAACAATCAAGATTTTATTCATTAATTTGACAATTCTTACAGTATTTAGGAAATATATTTTCTTCAGGGAATTCTTACTGTGGGAAGGAATCATCTGTGATTTAAATATTTATCAAATATGATTATAGCATTACTTACAAGGGAGAAATAAGACAAGCTATTCAAACAAATAATGGTAAGTCTAATAAGGTTAAATAAATGTTCTTAAATAAGTGGAACTATGGTAAAGTCATTAAAATTGTATCTTTATATTATGAGAGAAGATGTTTGATAATATAATGCATGCAGATTATTTTTATATACATATTTTAATCTCAAATCTTTGATTTATGTATGTTTAAAGGCAACATGTATGCTAAGTGTTTTCTCATCTTTGGGTAATCTAATTGATACTTTTTTGAAAGTCATTATGTCACTTCTTTTATCAAAAAAAAAAAAGTATTCCTGACTTTTTAAAAAATATTTTTTTAGTTGTTGATAGACTTTTATTTATTTATATGCGGTGCTGAGAATCGAACCCAGTTCCTCACACATGCCAAGCAAATGTGCTACCGCTGAGCCACAGTCCCAGCCACAGTATTCCTGACTTTTTTTTTTAAATAAACATTGATATCAACGGTGGTAGAAGAAGTCAAGAGTAGCATGAGTAAGATTCTTGCCACAGACTAGGTCCCTGGAGAAAATCCTGAATCTGTCTTTTATGATGCCCCAAAACAATCAGAAATCCAAATTATTATCTTTTAGTTTAGGATTCACACCACCCTCTAAAATATGCATATAGTTGTCACAAGATTATATCAACCTCTCTGATTGATGTAGGAAATTTTACTCATTTTAAATTTTTAAGTGCTGCATTGGTTTTGCTGTGGAATTTTAATATTCTTATAAAAAATTAGAAGAGGAGAAAAATAGAATCAATCTATATGATTAAAGAATAGACATGTGTGTTAAATCTAAATTCACTACCAAGTGAAAGTTTTGTTTTGTGCTACATACATGTTATTTTAAACTTCAAATACTAAATTATAGATTACCCTTCCTTTAGTTGTTATAGTTTGCAACTGCAACTGACTTAGATCCTTGGAAAGAATACATTTATGTAGAAGACATTCTCAATGAAGTTGTTAGGAAGTATTTTCATTTCTGTTCAGAGGACCATGATTTATTGGCAGACTCTGTGAGTGTAATAAAGATTCTGGAATGAAAAAGAATATAAAAAAATAAACAATGGACAAAAAGACCCTTGGAGATATGTTAGAATAATTTAACCTTAAATATTAAAAAAAAAAAACCCTTACAAGGATAGATAATTTAAGAAGACAGTGTTCTGAAATATTAATTTTTTAAAGGTTTAATTAGGGCTTGCAGTTGTTAATGATTCTTCATGTATTTTTCTCTTTTTAAAAATTTTGTCTTTAAAATAATTATTGATATGACAGATGGCACTAAGCATATTTTTTTCAAAAATCTTGCATTTGTGACACATCCTCCTTAAATAACTGAATAATCATACCCAACATCAAATGTACAAAGGAAAATGATTATTTTGCAAGCAGCCACTGTTTTACAATTTTGGCAAGAGCCAATTTAAAAATAATCCCTAAATATTTAGTATTTGATGAATTTAATATCACTTTAAAAATGTAACTTAAGTAAAAACTATAATTTGAAAAAAGGTTTGAATAAGCAATACAGGAAACAATTCATGTAGGTGAGATTATGGATAGGTAAAGATGACTGAAAAACAATTTGTGTCATTGAAAATCTGCTAGTGATAAGGCAGGTGTGGTGGCACATACTTGTAATCATAGCTACTAGGGAGGATGAGGCTGGAACATCACAAGTTTAAGGCCATCTTCTGCAGCTGAGACCCTGCCTCATAATAAAATAAAAAGGCTGGAGATTTGGCTCAGTAATGGAGCAATTCTCTATCATGTACAAGGCCCTGGGTTCCATCCTCAGCATCTAAAAAAGAAATCTGCCAGTGATGAAGTTTTTTTTTAATTTTTTTTTTATTGTTGGTTGTTCAAAACATTACATAGTTCTTGATATATCATATTTCACACTTTGATTCAAGTGGGTTATGAACTCCCATTTTTACCCCGTATACAGATTGCAGAATCACATCCGTTACACTTCCATTGATTTATATATTGCCATACTAGTGTCTGTTGTATTCTGCTGCCTTTCCTATCCTTTACTATCCCCCCTCCCCTCCCCTCTTCTCTCTCTACCCCCTCTACTGTAATTCATTTCTCCCCCTTGTATTATTTTTCCCTTTCCCCTCACTTCCTCTTGTATGTAATTTTGTATAACCCTGAGGGTCTCCTTCCATTTCCATGCAATTTCCCTTCTCTCTCCCTTTCCCTCCCACCTCTCATCCCTGTTTAATGTTAATCTTCTTCTCATGCTCTTCGTCCCTACTCTGTTCTTAGTTACTCTCCTTATATCAAAGAAGAGATTTGGCATTTTTATTTTAGGGATTGGCTGGCTTCACTTAGCATAATCTACTCTAATGCCATCCATTTCCCTCCAAATTCTATGATTTTGTCATTTTTTAATGTAGAGTAATACTCCATTGTGTATAAATGCCACATTTTTTTTATCCATTCGTCTATTGAAGGGCATCTAGGTTGGTTCCACAGTCTTGCTATTGTGAATTGTGCTGCTATGAACATCAATGTAGCAGTGTCCCTGTAGCATGCTCTTTTTAGGTCTTTAGGGAATAGACGGAGAAGGGGAATAGCTGGGTCAAATGGTGGTTCCATTCCCAGCTTTCCAAGAAATCTCCATACTGCTTTCCAGATTGGCTGCACCAATTTGCAGTCCCACCAACAATGAACAAGTGTACCATTTTCCCCACATCCTCGCCAGCACTTGTTGTTGTTTGACTTCATAATGGCTGCCAATCTTACTGGAGTGAGATGGTATCTTAGTGATGAAGTTTTTATTTTAAAGGAAAGCAAAATTTTTTCCTCCATCATAAAACTCACATAATAAATCTTCAGTAGCTCTCAGTATTTGCATTCAGGAGCTGCATAGGAAATCCAGACCTAATTTGAGTAAGTGAAGTCTGGTAATTGAAAGTAGTGATAAGTGGAAGAAATTCTAAATGGAGCCTATTCCTGGATTGAAAGTTTATTTGAAGCGGTTCAGTTGTGTTTTTGTTGTTGTTTCAGTTAGTTATACATGACAGCAGATTGCATTTTGACTCGTTGTACACAAATGGAGCACAGCTTTTCATTTCTTTTCATTTCATTTCATTTCTTTTCATTTTTCTTTTCATTTCTCTTATACTTTATACAGAGTCACACCATTTATACAATCATACATGTACATAGAATTATAATGTGCGTCTCATTCCACCATCTTTCTCACCCAGGGGTTTAGTTTTGTATATGTATATACACATGATTCTTCCCTAATGAAAAAAAGACAGTCAGATGAATGTGAAAATTTCCTTGGAAATTTATTAAAGAAAGCTTGCCTAAAGTTGTCTCTTGCCACCCACATCCTGCGTGGAAGTGAAGGCTCCTCTTTGGTGGAGTAGGGTGACTGCAAAATAACGCTAAGAAAGAGAAAACAGTGAAGAAACCACAGGACACAGGAAGTAATTTTAGAAAGCAAGGCCAAGACAGCTCTTTGACCTTAGGGGTCAAGCTTCCACACTGGAAAGAGAGAGAGTGAGAGCCAGCATTTGTTTTATTTATATAGGGGAAACATCAAAGGTTTTCTTTAGAATGTTCTTCACTAATTAAGGTAGGAGGTGGGCTGTCCAGGTTCCAATGGGTTACACTCAACAAAAGTGGTCTTACTAGCCTAGTGAAGACATAGGTGCATTGCATAATCCATTGAGTGGGAGGGGCCACAAAATAGTTTGCAATGCCAAATCTAAATTTTTCTGGCTCAAGACCAATTGAAGATGCTCAAATAAAATCAAATAATTTATGGGGGGAATCCCATAGTCTTTGGTACCACAAACTTGGTGCAGAAGCAAGAAATGTATCATCTTCCTCCATTTTTCTTGCCTCCATAGAGGATTGGAAGGAGGTGGACATTGTAGTTCATGGTGGATCTTGAGATGGAATTAACTGTAAGATAAGAAATTTCAGGGTTAGAAGTGAGCAGGGTTGAAGGTGAATGTATACTGCTGAGGAAAACAGGAATCCAAGACAGATGAAAGTAATACATATTTTGAATGAAAGGCACATAGAGACAAGCAGACTGGAAAATGAGCTCAATGCATATCCAAAATGCTAAAATATGAAGGTCATATTAAAATCTCCCACCTAATATTTACACAGGCCTCCTACAGTTTAGGGAATTAATGCTGTTGGCATCCATGAGCCTTTACTGGAATAAAGCACATCATTACAACTGAATGAATGAAATTAAACCTGTCTCTCTCCCTATGCACAAAACTCAACTCAAAGTGAATCAAGAAACTAGGAATTAAACCAGAGACCTTGTGCCTAATGGAAGAAAAAGTAGGCATTGATCTCCATCGTGTCAGATTAGGCCCCAATTTACTTAATCAGACTCCTATAGAGTAAGAATTAAAACCAAGAATCAATAAATGGGATGGATTCAAACTAAAAAGCTTCTCAGCAAAAGAAACAATCAGTGAGGTGAATAGAGAGAGTACAGAATGGAAGCAAATGTTTACCACATGCACATCAGATACAGCACTAATCTCTAGGATATATAAAGCACTGAAAAATCTTTGTAAAAAATAAAATAACCCAATCAATAAATGGGCCAAGAAACTGAACAGATACCTCTCAGAAGAGGATATACAATCAATCGACAAACATATGACAAAATATTCAACATCTCTAGGAATTAGAGAAATGCAAATCAAAACTATTCTAAAATTTCACCTCACTCCAGTCAGAATAGCAGCTATCAAGAATACAAACAACAATAAGTTTTGGTAAGGATGTGGGGTAAAAGGCACACTCATACATTGCTCTTGGGACTGCAAATTTGTGCAGCCAATATGGAAAGCTATATTGTGATTCCTTAGTAAACTTGGAATGGAACCACCATTTGACCCAGTTATCCCACTCCTCGGTGTATACCCAAAGGATATACTACAGGGACTCAACCACATTAATGTTTGTAGTAGCACAGTTCACAGTAGCTAAACTGTGAAACCAACACAGACGCCCTTCAGTAGATGAATGGATAGGGAAACTTTGGTATATATACACAATGGAACATTATTCAGCAATAAAAGAGAATAAAACTATGGCATTTTCAGGTAAATAGATGGAGTTGGAAAATATAATATTAAGTGAAGTAAGCCAATCCCAAAAAACCAAGTGCTAAATGTCTTCTCTGATATAAGGATGTTGATTCATAATGGAGATGTGGGAGCATGGGAGGAATAGATGAACTTTAGATAGGGAAAGGGAAGGAAGAGGAATGGAGGGATCAAGGGGGTAGGAATGATGGTGGAATGAGTTCTACATCATTACCCTAAGTACATGTATGAAGACATGAATGGTGTGTAAATACTTTGTGTATAATTAGTGACTTGAAAAAACGTGCTCTATATGTGTAATATGAAATGAATTGCATTCTTCCACATGTACAACAAATTAGAATAAATAAATAACTTAATAAAGAAAAAAAGAAATAGGAGCACAAAAAGGGGGTGTATTTGGGTCCCTTCTTTCACCCACTTCCCACTAACTTATTTGCATTGTCAGTTTTTCTTGACAC